>NC_081430.1:24909651-24999651 GCF_949786415.1 Peromyscus eremicus | reverse complement strand
AAAAGAGAAGAAGGGGGACACCAGGGGACAGCCACCCAGCTACACAGCAAGTCACGGAGTAAGAAGTAAAGAAAGGGATATAGACTAGAGAGATAAAAGCCCAGAGGCAAAAGGTAGACGGTATAATTTAAGTTAAAAAAAAAAAAAAACAGGCTAGAAATAAGCCAAGCTAAGGCCAGGCATTCATAAGTAAGAATAAGACTCTGTGTATTTACTTGGGAGCTGGTGTCAGGCCCCCAAAGAGCAAAGAGTAAAGAGAAAAGAACAAGAACAACACAGGTTGTGTAACACCACCACCATCTACTTTTAAACTACCTGTCCTTCCGAGAAAAACAAAACCCACATAAAAACGAGACTCAGTGATAGTCAACCCTTCCCCCAGCCCACTATAACTCAACCAGTGACCTATTCTCTGTCTCCTTGAATTAACTATTCTGAGCACTTACTCTAAACTGAACCACACACAGCGGAGGTTTAGAAAGTGGCTTCTTTCCTTAGAATGATATTTTCAATGCTTGTTGATGTGGCAGCATAAGTCAACACTTTAACATGCTATGGCTGTTTCTATGCGTACCTATCCACTCACCAGCTGGTGAGCACTCATTCTTTCTGCTCTGGGCTACTAACGAAGATGCTGCTGGGAACTCTGGTGTACAGTTTTGCATGGATGTTCATTTCCATTTCTTTTGGAATACCTAGGAGTCCACTGTCAGATCACATGCTAATTCTATGCCAGACTATTTCCAGAGTGGCTGTCCTGTTTTACTTTTCGACCTATAACACGAGGTTGCAATTTCTCCCCGTCCTCCCCAACCCTGGAAGCTGTCTGTCCGTACTCTGATCATGCTCATGGCTATGTGACGTGGACCATCTTCTCAAGTGTTCATTGACGTGCAGGAAGCCTTTCTGTTCTGCAGCATGTGGACTTCACAAAAGTAATCAGTAATTGGCACAATGTTTTGCCATTGTTTTAAGTTTTGCTTGTTCGTTTGTTTTCTATATCCCACACTGGCTTCAAACTCACAATCCCCCTGTCTCACCCTCCTGGGCACTGGAATTATAGGTAGGTACCACCATGCTTCATTCAAAGCTTTCATTCATTTTATGCTTTAAAACTTAGTGAAAATATAACCACAAAGGAACTGTAAAAATGATTTACAAACAGAGGCTATTATCACAAACGTTGGCCTGGACCAGGCAGGTAAAATAAATACTAACACTGGCTACATATAAGAAGATTAAAAATAGGGCTGGCCAGATGGCTCAGTGGGTAGGGTGCTTGCTGCCGAGCCTGATCGTCTGGGTTCGAGTTCCAGACTCCACATGGTAGAAAAGAACTGACACTCCCAAGTCGTCTTCTGATTTTCACACGCATGAGTGTGTGTAGTAGTTAACAGGTTAGTTTCCAGGACGTGGCTTTCAAAGTAAATCCAGGATGGCGTGGTGGTGCACACCGTTACCCTGGAACCAGGAAGGCAAAGATGGCAGGCAGGTCCATGTGAGCTTCAGGCTACACAGTGAGACCCTGTCTCACAAACAAGCAAACACACAACAAAAAAAGGAGTGGTAGTGTACCCCTGTGATTTCAGCACTCTGGAGGTAGAGATGGGGAGATGAGAAGTTGGCGGAGTTTGAAGACAGCTGGGCTACATGAGAGACTCTCTCTCTCTCCCCTTCCTTCCTTCCTTTTTTTTTTTTTTATTTCAAGACAGGGTTTCTCTGTGTAGCCCTGGCTGTCCTGGAACTCATTCTATAGACCAGGCTGGCTTTGAACTCAGAGATCTGCCTACCTCTGCCTCTGCTGGGATTAAAGGTGTGTACCACCACCACCAGGTGACAGATTTTCCTAAAAAATATAAGAAAGAAAGAAAGAAAGAAAGAAAGAAAGAAAGAAAGAAAGAAAGAAAGAGAGAGAGAGGCTGGGCGTCGAGGCACATACCTATAATCCCAGCGCTTGGGAGACTGAGATGGGAGGGCGGAAAGTTCAAGGTCATCCTCAGCTCCAGAAGGAATCTAAGGCCAGCATGAGCTACATGAGACCCTGTACCCTCCAAAAGATTATGTATATCTTGAGTTTAAATTAAGAAAAAAAGAAAGAAATGCTTTCTTTATGCTTGTTATTATAAGATTGAAAAGTGTAAAGAAATGTAAAATGAACTCTAAACCAGCCAAAGTTGATTTCTTTACCGTATCCTAGTTCACATTAGGAACAATGAAGCAAGTCTGCGAAGAGGCCTTACAAACGTAACCCGGAAATGCAGTCTGCGCTATGCAAGCAAGAAACCGGAAATCTGAAATGACGCCTCGGCTCCAGAATAAAGGAAAAAGCTGATTTATAATTATATAAATCTTAAGGCCCACATGGTGAGCCTGACTCTACTTCCAGTTCTCCTAATAGTATATGAGAAAACTACCAGGTAAGGCAAGTGATTTTTCTTGGTAAATGGAGATGCTAAAATTTCTAACATTTTTTATTTGGGGGAGGGGTTGGTTCAAGACAATGTTTCTCTGTGTAGCCCTGGCGGTCCTGGAACTCACTATTATGTAGACCAGGCTGGCCACAAACTCAGAGATCCATATGCCTCTGCTTTCCAAGTGCTGGGATTAAAGGGGTATGCTACCACTGCCGGGCAAGACAGATAGTATTTTTTTTTTTTTTTTGGTTTTTTGAGACAGGGTTTCTCTGTGTAGCTTTATGCCTTTTCCTGGATCTCGCTTGGTAGACCAGGCTGGCCTCGAACTCACAAAGATCCACCTGCCTCTGCCTCCCAAGTGCTGGGATTAAAGGCATGAGCCACCACCGCCCGGCCTGGATAGTATTTTTTTAAGACAGGAAGAAAGGGGATATTAAGACAACTGGCTTTAGTCATACTGGAAGTGGAAAAGCAGGGGAATACCAGCTATTTTAGGAACAAGCAATGTTCCTAACATGGGAACATCAATAAAAAATACCTTTATACCTAATGTCTAAATTATGTGACTTCTTTAGGACATAGCTCCCAAGTAATCCCTGACACTGAGAACAATACACAGGGAGTTAGGTGTGAGGGAACCAAGGAAGCTGCAGATGCCGCTACAGCTCCCGAGGCTCCCAACGCCCCTTTGTGGTTCAGTACCTTGCAGCTGTAGCTGACACGTGACCCACTACAGCAGAGGTGCGAAGACATTTTCCAAATTGACACACGTGGGCCCCAATGAACGGCCTGAGCCATCCCTAAGACCCTGGCCTCAGTAGAATAGCACTTCCATTGTGGCTTGTTTATAAGCTGAATTATTTGTTTCAGTCAAAGAAGAATTGAGGAAAACTTCTATCAGTCACAGTATGACTGCCTCAGTGCAGTTAGGAAAAGCAAGCCACAGGTCCAGAGAACGCCGTTAGAGCGTGACAACAGAGGCTGGAGAACCTAAGCCTTTCTCAAACCTTGTAAAACAGAAAGTGTAGAAAGCTCAGACTTCTTATTTAATAGGAAGTTGTGAGAGATACTTCAATTTCCCACAGTTGTTTCATTATCTGTGATTACTACAGTATGATATCCTTTTTTAAAATAGTTTTTCTGAGACAGGGTATTTCTCTGTGTAGCCTTCGCTGTCCTGGAACTCACAGAGATCCACCTGCCTCTGCCTCCTGAGTGCTGAGATTAAAGGCATATGCCACCACTTCTCAGCTAACAGTATGCTATCTTATTGGACCTATAAATAAAAATGTTTATGTGTGTGCGTGACAAGCATGAACACACTTGTGCAGGCCAGAGGACAAGTCCCTCACTGGCCTGAAGCTTACCAATTAAGCCAGCAGGTCAGGGATCATCCTGTCCACTTCCTGGTAATACAAATACACACAACCACATCCAGTGTTTTTACATAGCTTGTGGAGATGGAACTCAGGCCAACCAAGCCTTTCCGTAACCCTGAAACCTTGTAATTTTATCTGAATTTTCTGATTTCAGTAAGATGAAAAAAAAAAAAAAAAAAGCAAACAAAACTTCCTGACATAAATACCTCCTAGATCTGGCAGTGGTGGCGCACGCCTTTGATCCCTGCACTCAGGAGGGAAGATAGGCAGATCTCTGTGAGTTCGAGGCCAGCCTGGTCTACAGAGTAAGTTCAAGGATATCCAGGACTACACAGAGAAATCCTGTCTCGAAAAACGAATAAATAAATAAATCCCCAAATTTTTGTAGTCAGGTGTAATAGCACACTCATGGAACCCCAGCAAGGTGGGAGGTGTTCAAGTTTGAGGCCAATCTTAGCTACACAGTGAACCCTGACTCAAATAAACAAAGCTCAAGGCGTAGGTCAGTGGGAGAGCACCTGCCTACCATGTACAAGGCCATGGGTTTGATCTCAACATCACCCTGCCCCAAATTAAAAAACATAAAAATAATAAAAATAATTAGCCAAACAAGCTGCATTAATACAACAAAATATTTATTTAGGTTTCTGAGATAATATCATATGTAGTCCAGGCTGGCCTTGAACTTTCGACTCCTGCTTCTACATCCCAAGAGCCTCAACGACAAGCCTTTGCTCCCACGCATAATTTCTGTGGTTCTGGGGACTGCATTCAGGGCTTTGTTCAAGATAGGCGAATGATCTACTAACTGAACTCTGGGTCCAGACCCAAGAAGCTTTTAAGGCATGGTTGACCTTATAAGGAAAAGAAAACAAAGCCCCAGCTCCCCAAGTGCCAAAGACAAAGCCAGATCTAGAAAGCGGGAGTGGTGAGCCTAAGCATTGGCACTAACACGACAGATGAGAACAAAAGGAAGGGGGGAGGGGTAATCAATAGTCTGACCTTGATGCCCCTGCAGGAAAGGGCAACCTATCAAACCCTGTCCGGAAGGAGAGAGGTGACGCAAACTCTTGAATAAAGAAGGAACATTCATTTTTTAAGTCATCCATCAGGGGTCTAAGAAAGGAAGAGGATTCCCGAATTAAACAAATACCACAGGTACACCCATTAAATAGGTCTGGAGTACAAACTTAGACAAAACCATCGTGCTCACAAGGATGAGTACAGGAAGCGGGCCTGGTCTAGTGATATTTCTTGGACATTTGGCAGGAGCAAACAAAACTTCCCTGGAGGGTCTATCAACAACCCTGGCCACAAAGGCATTCCTACAGAGAGAAAAAACTTCCCTAAAAATGAATTCATTAGTTCAAAACTATAAACACACAGGAAACTATCAATCATGTATGAGGCCTCTCACAACTAAGAATGGAGTCCAAAGAACTCAAGATAAGGATAACAACAGAATGACCTAAGAGACAATATAAAATAAATGTTAAATACCAGGCCTGTGATGCACACCTGTGATCCCAGTATTGAGGAGACTAAGGCAGAAGGATCACGAGTTTGAAGAGAGTCTGGGCTAGATAATAAGACCTTGTCTCAAGAAACAAATAATAAAGAGTTTTGTAAAATTAATTAAAACATGTAAGAAAAATTTAAAAATCCTCAGAAATTGGAATGTAAGTCCTGTAATTAAAAATCTGAAATGGGAGCCGGGCGGTAGTGGCACACGCCTTTAATCCCAGCACTTGGGAGGCAGAGGCAGGTGGATCTCTGTGAGTTCGAGGCCAGCCTGGTCTCCAGAGCGAGTTCCAGGAAAGGTGCAAAGCTACACAGAGAAACCCTGTCTCGAAAAGAAAAAAAAGGAAAAAAAAAATCTGAAATAGGGGCTGGAATGATGCCTCCGTGGTTAAAAGCACTGGCTGCTCTTCCCGAGGAGCTGGGTTTGATTCCTAGCACCCACCCATGGGACAGCTCACGGCGGTAACTCCAGTTCCTGGGGATCTGCTACCCTCTTGTGGCCTCCTTGGATTTCAGGTACACACATGGGATACAGACATACGTGCATATATTTTTTAAACGTCTTTTAAAATAGTCTGAAATAGAGCCAGAGCTCCAGCTCAGCGGCGGAGTGCATGTCTGCGTGTGTGAAGCCCTAGGCTCACTCCCCAGCCGCCCCGAAAGCAAAGACAGAAAGCACAACTGAAGGACAGAAAGCACAACTGAAGTCACGTGGGGGAAAAGTAAACAGACAAACTGTGCTGTACTCATATGCTAGAATGCTATGCAGCAACAAAAGGAAACCATGTAACCACACAAAACATATATAACACTATGTTACAAAAGAACATGCTATTAAGTGAAAGTAGACAAAAGGGTCACATGTCCTGTGGAGACCCACAGAGGTTTCCTAGTGAGAACTTACTTAGGGTCAGAGAATCTGAGCTTACTTTACCCAGCAGGGCTGCATAAGGGGATGATTTGGTCACGGGTGTGGTTACCAGGTGTTTGGAAGGGTCTGCACTTGGATATGCAGTGTGCTTTGATCTAGCAAGGGGGAGGTCTTTTGCCCCGCCCCTTGGCATTGTTATAAAAAGCCCTTTTGAATAAACTTCTGGGTCGCTGGGTATTGACCCAGGTCCTCCTGAAGCTGTTCTGTGTTTCTATCTTTCTAGCTAGTATCTTCTTATTCCTCTCTCCTCATAGGAACCCTGGAAAAAGTGGGAGCTGGCCTCCCACAATGTCCTAAGATTTTTGTTATAGTAAGTGTTTAGTAAAGGCAAAACTACAGAGAACAGATCAGTGCTTACCTGGAGCTGGTGTCAAAGCAAGGTTAACTCCAAAGCATCCGATGAAACTTGGTTCGAACAGAAGTAGCCTAATACTTTACTACTGTACTGCAGTATACTAATGGTCACATGAATATATAAACTTACTCCAAAGTCATTAAACTGTGCACTTATGATGGGGGAAAAAGGGCCTGCAAATTACTAAACAATTGTATGTGGGGAGAGGGGACCCCTAAGTAGATGGATGAAGAATAGACTCCTGGGGCCTGTGAGATGGTTCAGTGGGTAAAGTACTTGTTGCCAAGCCAGACGACGAGTTTGTGTCTGGAGCACACATGGTGGAAGGGAGAACAGCCCCCAGGAAGCTGTCCTCTCATTTTCACGTGTGCCATGGTACGGAAATGCACACACACCAAATAAATAACTATAGGAGCTCATAAATAAATGAAGTAGTAAGACATCTGAAGAGGCAGTAATGACAAACCTAAGGAAGTCACCCCAAACACAACTTAAATGCACAAAGTAGTGAAATACATTAAAAATGAAGAAACACAGGAATGAAGGCATCCAGTGGGAAGTTTAGGAGAAACACGGGAATGAAGGCATCCAGTGGGAAGTTTAGGAGAAACACGGGAATGAAGGCATCCAGTGGGATGTTTAGGAGAAGTGATGCTGGGAGGCATGGAGGCTGAGAATTATGCAGAGCTGGTTCAAGGTGGGAAAGCTCTTTCCAGAAGCTGATAAATCCAAGTGGAGAATGCCGGTACCTCACTGAGGTACGTCACAGTGCAGCAAGAGACGAGAAAGACACCTGTCAGAAACAACAGAGGCCATGTGCAAGGGAACAGACAGAAGCAACTTCTCCACAGCAACCACAGAGCGAGGGCATAATGATGTGTCTCCAAACACTCCCTGTTACCTGTCGTCCGAGTGTGCAACATAAAGACCATTTTCCCACTCAGCCTGTCAATGCAAGTCCAGGACTTAGGAAGATGTCCCCCAGGAAGCCCAGGGTCTGGTGAGAACGCCGGGGTGGAGCTACACAGACCTGTGAGTCACTGGCACGTGTGTGCTCAAGAGAACCAGAGGCACTGAAGTATGGAGAGTGTGTAGAGGAGGAGGACGGATGTCCAGGGTGAAGGAACTGAGAATCGCCACAGTTCAGGGCTGAGGCGGACACCTGCAAGTCACTCCCGAACGCCTTCCCACTTTTATTCAGGGGAGCTATTCTTTATTAAACAGGACAATCAGAGGCTAGGAGGACAGCTCAGTGTCAATAAAGTACTTGCCACACAAGCGTAGGGCCCAAAGTTTACAGCCCCGGCATCCACATAAACGCCAGGCAGGTATGGCGGCCTCCTGTAAACTCCACACTCAGGCCATAGACAGGAGATTCCGGAGCAAGCTGGAGAGCCGGACTAGCCACACCAGGGGGCTTGGGACTCAGTAAGTAAAGTGGAGAGCAACCAAGGAAGACGCTGACCTCAGCCTCTCCCTGCACACACGCACACCAGCACACACCACGTCCACACACACGCACACCAGCACACACCATGTCCACACACATGCTCACCAGCACACACCACGTCCACACACACGCGCACCAGCACACACCACGTCCACACACATGCGCACCAGCAAACACCATGTCCACACACATGCGCACCAGCAAACACCACGTCCACACACATGCTCACCAGCACACACCATGTCCACACACATGCGCACCAGTACACACCATGTCCACACACATGCTCACCAGCACACACCATGTCCACACACATGCGCACCAGCACACACCATGTCCACACACACGTGCACCAGCATGCACACGACACTAGCGTATATACATGCACAAACACCAGACACACATAAATGACAAGGCTGTAATATCTGTGAGTGACAATATGATGTGGATAATGGGCCAGGCTCTGGACTCAGCCAGGTCTGGGTGGGACCAGGAGCTCGTCCACGCATTGCTGATAAAGAAGTGGTAACTACTTTGAACCTCAGCGACAAAGCCAGGCAACAGCGTCTACCCTGAAGGGCTGTGAGCAGAGGACACACGAAACACATCATAGTTCTCTAAGCTGCAGGGCACAGTGTAATCGGTCACTCTCCTGGTAAATTATGCTGGCAATATGTTTCAAAATCTAAAGATACTGTTATTCTATTTGACCCGGTAATTCCAGTCTGGCCTAATAAACACTTACTTCCAGGGTCTCAATATTTAAAAGCCACAAATTTACAATAAGTTCATCAAAAGTATGTTTAGCATATTTTAGAGATCGGAATTAAGTAGCCAGGTGCAGTGGTCTGTGCTTGAACCCCAGCACTCAGGAGGTGAAGGCAGGAAGATGAGGGATTCAGATACGCCTGGGCTACAGTGAGCTCCAGGCCAGGACTAAAGGAGATTCAGTCTTCGAACACAAGGCAAAGGGGCTGGAGAGACGCTCAGTGGCTGCATGTGCTGCTCTTGCAGAGGACTGAATTCCATTTCCAGAGCCCGAGTTGGGCAGCTCACAACCTCCTCCACTCCAGCCTCAGAGGGTCTGATGCCTGTGGGGTACCTGCACGAACACATGCGTGCACACACACACACACACACACACACACCCTGCACTAACACACACACACACACACACACACCAATGACTTGTGGCAATGGACCAAAGGGTAAACTGTGTCTCCACAGGCTACACTACAGCTTCCACAAGATTCTTCTCTGTTTGTTTGTTTTCTTTGCTTTGTTCAGTGTTTGGCTTTTCTTTTAAATTTAGTTTTGTTTGGGGGATTGGGGTTGCAAGGGCAGAGGGCAGATGCAAGAAGAGGAGATAAGTGGAATCGGAATGCATGATGTGAAACCCACAAAGAATCAATAAAAGTTAAGAGAGAGAGAGAGAGAGAGAGAGAGAGAGAGAGAGAGAGAGAGAGAGAGAGAAAGAAAGAAAGAAAGAAAGAAAGAAAGAAAGAAAGAAAGAAAGAAAGAATGAATTCTGTCCTAGGGCTGGAGATGTAACTCTTTTAGCAGAGTGCTTACCTAGTGCTCAAAAGGCCCAGGATTTGATCTCCAGCAGTGTATAAACCAGGAGTGTGGCCCACACCTACAATCCCAGCATAAACCAGGAGTGTGGCCCACACCTGTAATCCCAGCATAAACCAGGAGTGTGGCCCACACCTGCAATCCCAGCATAAACCAGGAGTGTGGCCCACACCTGCAATCCCAGCATAAACCAGGAGTGTGGCCTGCACCTGTAATCCTACCATAAACCAGGAGTGTGCTGGGGATGTCTTTCTGTATGCTGTGAATGTGTTGCTCTGATTGATTGATAAATAAAACACTGATTGGCCAGTAGCCAGGCAGGATGTATAGTATAGGTGGGATAAAGAGAGAGGAGAATTCTGGGAGTGGAAGGCTGAGTCAGGAGACACTGCCAGCCGCCGCCATGAGAAGTAAGATGTAAAGTAAGCCACAAGCCACGTGACAACTTACAGATTAATAGAAATGGGTTAATTTAAGATATAAGAACTAGATAGCAAGAAGCCTGCCACGGCCATACAGTTTATAAGTAATATAAGTCTCTGTGTTTACTTGAGTCTGAGTGGCTGCAGGCCCCTGCAGGACTGGAGAAATCTCCAGCCACAGGAGTGTGGCCTGCACCTGTAATCTTAGTGCTCTGGAGTTGGAGGTGGAATGATTCCTGCTAGTTGGAAGCTGGCCTGGCTGTAAGTAGCAAAACTCTCAAACAAACAAAAAATTCTGAACCATTTTGAATCCTGAGTTCAAGATACATGCTCAATAGCAATTATGTATTATTTCCAAGTGGATTATTTTGTAAATTCTGGACAGAATAAATTTACTCACCAGTATAAAGCTATTTCCTAAATTTTGCCTAAGCTTTGGGGAAATAGATTTAACTCAGGTAAATATAGTTTCAAAATGAAATAAAAATATTCTTTTAGAATCCATCCTGCTTTCCTTTCATATCCTATCCTATGGGTTTGCCAAGAGTAGCTAAAAGCAAAAAGACAACATATTCTTAATTGAAAAATCTTGCTTCCAAGTTAAAAAGGAATAAACCAGGCAAACACAGGCAATTAACAAGATCTGAATGCTGCACACTCCCAGAAGACTTTTCAGGGAATGAGGTGGGTGTGAGGTGAGGACTCATGTAGCCCAGGCTGTCCTTGGACTCACTCTTAGGAGAGAATGGTTTTGAATTCCTGACCCTCTCAAGTGTTGGGATTACAGGCATACATTACCACACCTCAATTTTTTTCTCCTTCAATTCTGCTCTCATTTCAGGAAGTAGATCTAAGCTACAGATGCTGGAAATCCCCTCTGCTGCACCATCATCCAGGAAGCATCTATAAAACACCAACATAATGATGCCTAGCATCCTTTCTTCCTCGGACGGAAACGGAGTATGTAAGCCCCTTTGGGAGGATTTCAAAACAAAGTGAGTGTTTTCCACGGTAAGAATCACTGAAACCCTCTCAAACAGGAACCAAAGACAAGCTCTTCTTCCTCTAATAAGGGCGAGAAATGGCTTGAAGTGCAACTGAGCAGTGCGCACGGAGACAGACAGAGCAACAGGCGTGGACGCGGCACAGGCTTGCTACACACCAACAGAACTGTCCATCACACCACACAAACACATCACCACTGCACTACACAGACGGAAACCCTATCTAACAGCATCCGAAAAGGATTCCCAGAGAAGAGCCAGAGAGACACCTCAGTGGGTAAAGGAGCTGGCCACTAAGTGTGGCAACCTGATTTCAGTCCCCAGAATTCAAACAGTGGAAGAGAATTACCTCCCAAAAGTCACCCTCAGACTTTCACATGCGTGCCACAGCACATGTGCACTTATGTTCACCAAATACACATGTACACACACACACACACACACACACACACACACACACACACTTTTTTTTTATTCCCAAAGAAAGGTAATCACACATATGGCTATCCAGGACTCTTTTTAATACTCTTTATAGATTTTTCATTTATTTGGAAAAACTAGCCAAACTCAACAAACATTTTAATTTCCTTTTAAAGAATAACTTATTTGTGTATGTGTGTGAGTGTGTGTGTGTGTGTGTGTGTGTGTGTGTGTGTGTGTGTTTGGTATGTGATGTGTTCTAGTTGTGTGTCAGAGCATGGATAAATGCATGCACATGTCTGCACATGTCTATGGAGGTCAGAAGTCAATGTCAGGTGTCTTCTTAGAGCATTGGCCATCTTAGTTTTGAGACAGGGTCTCTCACTGACCTTGGAGCTCATCAGTTTGGCTAGTCTGGCCAATGAGCTCCAAAGAGCTCTCCTGTCCTGTGCCCTCCCCCAGCCCTGCCACACTGGGCCTTGACATAGATGCCGAGGATCCAGACTCAAGTCCTCTGGCTTTCGTGGCAGGCATTTAATTGACTGAGCCACCTCCCCAGTCCCCAAGAACAACTGGATATTAGATCATCATTATCTTGATGAGATACATGATTAGTTGGCAAAGAAACTATGAAGATTCAAAAAGAGACTAAACTAGAAATAAGCCCGTCTAGGTTTGCATCCTGTCTGCTGGGCTGTCCGCTATCATACATGGCCTTGGCAATCACCTCACTCTTCTAGGTCCCCAGTTCCTCAGATGTAAAACAGGGCTATTAATTGTGGTGATATTTTATTTGTGCACCCCAATAAAGCTTATCTGAGGGTCAGAGGAAAAAGCCAGCCACTATAGTAAACATAGAGGTCAGGCAGTGGTAGCACACACCATTAATCCTAGCATTCGGGAGGCAGAGATCAGTGTGGATCTCTGTGAGTTCAAGGCCACACTGGGAACAGAGCCAGGTGTGGTGGCACTCGCCTTTAATCCCAGCACTAACCATGGAGGTCTGGAGGTCTATATAGACAGACAGGAAGTAATAGAGCTGGGCAGAAAGAGGAAGTGATGTAGTTGGGCAGCAAGAAGACGTAAGATAGCAGGGCACAGAAAGTTATATAAGCTGTGAGTATATAGGAAGTAGCTCTCTCTTGGGCTGAGGATTTCCTAGTGGCAAGAACTTGTGGCTGGCTTGTTCTATTCCTTTGATCTCTCAGCTTTCACCCCAATATCTAGCTCTGGGTTTTTTATTAATAAGACAGTTAGCAATTCGTGTTACAATCAATGCCTACCTCAAAAAGCCAGTATAGAGACACAATAAAATTGGAGCTAGGAAATAGCTTAGTGAGTAAGAATACTCACTGCAGAAACATGAGGTCTTGAGCTTAGATCCCCAGTACTCACAAAGACACATGACCCAGGCATGACCCCATGCAAGCCTGTAATCCAGTGCTTGGGTGGGGGTGGGGTTCTGACAGGGCACTGCTAGGGCTTGATGATGTCAGCCTAGTTCAAGTTCAGTGAGAGACCCTGTCTCAAGAGAGTAAGGCAGAAAGTGTGATGAAGCAGGACACCAGACATCTTGCTGTGACTTCCGCATACACTGGGCAAAGGCACACCAACACGTACACATACATACTTACACACACAGAAAATTGAATGGTTTCATGACAAAAAGCCTATACTACAAAAGCCCCATTCAATTGCTTCAGATAATTACTTGCCAAAACTTATTTACCTTTTGTCTTTTTTTTTTTTTTTTTTGAGACAGGGTTTCTCTGTGTAATAATAGCCCTGCTTATCCTGGTACTCGCTTTGTAGACCAGGCTGGCCTCGAACTCACAGGGATCCGCTTGCCTCCGCCTCCCAAGTGCTGGGATTAAATAGGCATGTGCCACCACTGCCTGGCTTATTCTTTGTCTTTTAACACAGGCTATCAGAACAACTACCCCTACTTCCTGTTTCCTACTGATAAATGTGCTCCTTTGTTCGCACACAAGTAGAGTGCATGGATGCCTGCAAAGACTATAATCTTGGCCTCTCTAGAGATTGTTGGCTGCTGACCCGAAACTTTCTATGTAGATCAAACTGGCCTTGAGTTAGCAGAAATCTTCCTTCTAGCTTTGGGTGCTAGGCCTCAGGCATGCACTACCACACCCAGTCTTCAGTTTTAAGAGTACTCACTCCCCATTTCCTTTCTGCCCTCCACATAGACAACCTTTACAGTCGACTTTCTTAGTTTTAAGAGTACTCGCTCCCCATTTCCTTTCTGCCCTCCACATAGACAACCTTTACAATCTACTTTCTTACTACCCAGGCACACAATCTCTACCCCCAATTTCCCGTTTATTCCCGACTTCATCGAGCTAAATGCTGTTTATAAAGCATAATTTACCTGTCATGTTTCCAAAAGCCATCAGTTTTAGATGTTCTCATACAAATGAAACAATTATCACCTAACTCGGTTTAATGCTGATTTTAAAAGGAAAGACAGGAATTCTCCTGCCTGTTTTCTAAGTACTGAGATGACCACCATGCCTGTTTTTATTTGTTTGTTTGTTCTGGTTTTTCTGTTCTCCTTTAATGAAAACACACACACACACACACACACACACACACACACACACACCCCAAAAGAGAAAAAAGAGGGTGCAGGAAAAAAAGAGAGAACCCTAAAAACCCAAGAAAAGAGAATGTATAAGAGAAACAACACTAAGTTTGACCTGTTAAATAATTTTACAGTAGCTCTAAGGCCAGGCCTGGTGGCACATTCTAGTAATCAAATTACAATGCTGGGCACTGAACTGAGATCCCATTGAGTTACACAGTGAGATCCTATCTTCAAAAGAAAACAGGGGGCTGGGTGAAGAAGAAGCAGTGGCTGGAAGAGATAAGGACACTAGGTAGAAATCCCAGGGCTATCCCGGGAACACGCATTAGCTCAGATGACAAAGCCTGTACACCTCATCAGTGGTTCCCCTGCACGTCTCACTTACACAATAACTCAATAACTGAAGACCAACCACGAGCTGGGAGATGAGTCATTCCAGCAGTCATCGACGACATGAAGGGAAATTCTATGTTCCTGTGACCTTCGACCGAGTTTAAATTGATTTCATTATTCCTGCTAAACATTACTACTAACTCACATTCACAACCTATTCCTCTGTCATAATGAAGCAAATATGCAAGCCAAGCATTACTTTTCTATCCTCAAAACTATACATCAGTACAATGAGGAGACAGAATTATTAGCAGGATGTGGGCAGCATGCATTATTTAGTGCAAAGATCTAGGTTTGAATCCTGGTTTCATCACTTAAGCTGTGTAATGTTGGTGACTTAGTGACTTCTCTGAACCTCAGTTTCCTTCCCTGTAAAGAAAATACTTCTTCCAGAAAATTATTACTAACCGAACAAAGCAGCTAAATAAACAGCAGCTTTGACAAAGTGTAAAACATCTGCCTATTTACTGTATATTAACAGTGTCTGTGGTATACCTACAATACCAAGTCTTCTGGGAATTACAGAAGGTGCCAGTCCCTCAAAGAGTTCCTAGTATTGTTGATGTGAAAACAAATACTGATATGAAAAACAAATCCTACAGCAAGAACAGAGTCCTTGTCATAGGATTAACAAGTGCTACAAGTTCAAAGGAAGCCAGTGAAGACGGACTTCAGAAGTCCAGAAAGATAAGGAAGGGGAGACAGAACACAGCCCTAAAGGTGAAGGTGGACATCGGAACAGGGCTAGCAGGGTGGGGGAGGAGGTGGGATGGAGGAGGGGTATACGGAGGGATAACTAACACTGAAGAGCTTTTGGAAAAGCTATATGGCAACCCACTGCTGTAGAAGCTTCCTAAATATACACATATAAAAATACAAGGAGTTTAAGTGGAGTTACCTCATAACGGGGAAAACACCCCAACTAGATATCACAGGATTTCCCATGTAGACCAGGCTGACCCTTTAACTCACAAAGATCTGCCTTGCTCTGCCTTAAGAGTGCTAGGATTAAAGGCACATGCCACGGTGCCCAGCAAGCATTTATTGTTGACATGTTGTGTTCATAATGAATACTCACTTAGAAATGGTTCATAGACAGTTGGCTACAGTTATCTTGCATTTAAAATAGGATCAGGGCAGTGAGATTACTCAGTGGGAACAGGCAATTATGGCCAAAACAGACCACCAGAATTCAATCCCTGGGACCCACATGGTAGAAAGACAGAAAGGGCTCCTGAAATGTGTCCTCTGACCCCTTACCTGCACCATGGTGCACACAAACACACAAACACACGCACGCATGCATGCACGCACGCACGCACGCACGCACGCACTCTCCATTAAATGAACGTCATTAAAAGTTTTACCCCAATGCAATAGAAGTAAACTTAAATTGGACTTAAATACTAGTTTATAGTTTCATTGACCACACAGCTGACAGGGACGCAAGGCTGTGCCTTGGATCTCATCAATCAGCTCTGTGACCAGAGGTTCCACAGGAGACCTGTCAGCTTGTTCTGGCACTTAATAACCAGTTCTTCTCTAGCTAGATGACATCTCCCTGACAGTGGCTGTGGAGGCCTATGTCATAAACAAATGGCAAGTCACTTGGGAAGAAATCATCACAGTTTCCTATCTGCAAAGGTCTGACCTACATCTAGAGGCAGTACAGAGTCATATACACATATACACATACACACATACATACATACATATGGTGTGTGTTTTCTCAGACTAGAAAAGGATACATTTATTTCTTACTCTGAAAGGCAAGAGTAGGCAAGGGAGGCACCAGAAGAACCTGTTGGTTTACTTATTGACTTAGGGTCCACCTAGAGAGTCCCAGTCAGCCTTGCCTTCTGGAGTCTTCAGTCCCCAGCTTTAGAGTTGCCTCTTGAGATTAGAGCAGTATGCTACCATGCCAGCATCCAAAACATATGTTTGGAAAAATGAACAATGTATTAGGCCTCAAGACACTGCAGCCTTTCTCATTTTGCAGACTCGGGAATAAACACTCAGCTCAACAAAGCACAAGCGTTTGTACAATGGGAACACGCAAAGGAGCTGCAGCACTCCTGTTAACACGGCAGTATGTGGTCGGTCCACTCTAGGACCAAAGCACCAACAGCTCGTCATAGCAGTGGGTCATTAAATGTGGCCGCTGAGACGACACGAACTGTCTGTGGATGCAAGTCACCTGAGCAAATCTACTGCTAGCATATGTGCATCAAGTGATTTCAGAACAACAGAACAGATCTACCGTTTCACCAGCCCAACGACAGCGCAATCTATGCGCAGGCCACTCCCGCAATTATAACACCTTCAGACAAAAAGCCTGTGCTCCTGAGCGCAGGAAATCACATTTCACTTCCCTGCAGCTGCTCCACAGCTCGGGCCCGTGCATGAACCCAGAGGAAATGCGCCTGGAGACCTTGTTAAGAAAGGATGGAAATCCCCACACCTCACACTTCCCAATTAGCACAGTAGAGGACATAAGCTCCCGGACTCCACTTCCCTGCATGGAAGTCTCCCCACCCCAGAACCCATCTGCAGTTAACACCTGAGCTAAAAGCCAGGGCCAATACAGCTTTCCAGATTGCCGCCCTAGCTACAGTTTCCTCTATACCATGGAGTCACATGTACAGGTTACTGGGTTTTGTTGTTTTTTAAGTTAATAACTTTTTAAGTCAGAGGCAATGCAATACAATAGGAAGCCTCTCTACATCCTGCTTGGAAGCCTAATGATCTGTGCTGCCTACTCCACTAAGAAACTTAATCTCATTGCTTTAACAAGAAAAGGCAGTCAGTGGTGGAGGCGCACACCTTTAATCCCAGCACTCAGGAGGCAGAGGCAGGTGGATCTCTGTGAGTTTGAAGCCAGCCTGGTCTACATGTTATCATTGTAATTTTCCAGGGTTGGGGATGTTTTGTTTTGTTTGAGACAGTCTTACTATGGGACCCTGGCTGGCCTGGAACTCAGAGATCCACCTGCCTCTGCCTCTGGGATAAAAGCTCTGCATCCACACCCAGCCATTTTCAGTATTTTCAAAATAGTCGCTTAAAGGAGACTTTCCCTCTGTCGTGAGGTCCTGAACTGTTTTCATTTTACAGTGAATGTAATGTAGGTATACAGCGCTTACCTAAGGAGAGATGCTACAGGAAGATGCTCTGCAAGAAAATCACTAAGGATGCCCTGTCTTATCATCTCCCTCCGCATAACTTTTACCCTGAAGGTGTACATGCATTTTATTTTATTTCATGTGCACTGGTGGTTTTGCCTGCATGTATGTCTGTGTGAGGATGTTGGGTCCCCTGGAACTGGAGCTACAGTTATAAGCTGCCATGTGGTTGCTGGGAATTGAACCCAGGTCCTTTAGAAGAGCCGCCAGTGCTCTTAACCCCTGAGCTGTCTCCCCAGCCCAAGTGTACATGTATTTGTCTAAGACACCAATTCTCTCTCTTTCTGTGTATGTGTGTGTGTGTGTGTGTGTGTGTGTGTGCGCACGTGTGCGCGCACACCTGCAGGTAGAGGCCAGATGTTGCCACTGGATGGATGTCTTCCTCAATTATTTCCTACTTTATCATCATACTGTATTATTATTTTACCTTTATCCATTTATTTATTTATTTAGTGTGTGCATGTGTGTGTATTCACACATGTGTCACAGCACACGTGTAGAGGGAGAGGACAACTTTGAGGGTGGTTTTCTCCTACCACGTAGGTCCTGGGGATAAAGCACAACCTCTTATTTCTTGAGACAAGGTCTCTCACTGAACCTGGAGTTCACAAGTTCAGCTAAGTCTCAGTAATCCACCTGTCTCCACCTCCCTAGCATGGGATTACAGATGTGTTACCTCTGCATTCAGCTTCTACATGGGTGATGTGGAGCTGACCTCAGGTCTTCATGCTTACAAGGCAAACACTTTACCAGGCCATAAAGTGTCAATTAAAAAAAATATATAATTAAAATTTAAATCATATACAAAAGAGACAGAATAATAAATCTCCACGAGCCTATAAACTAACTTTACCTACGAACTCAGGCTGATGCAACCCCATCTAATCCATCCCCTATTTTCAAGTTTATTTTCCGTATTCATTTATTTTTTTTGAGACAAGGTCATTTCGCCTAGCTGTTCTGGGACTCACTATGTAGACCAGGCTGCCCTTCAACTCATGGGGGAATCCTCCTGCCTTAGCCTTTGGAGTGCTAGGGGCACACATGTGAAACACCACACCACCCTACTCAAATTCCTAATTCTCCTATTTCTCATCTCTTCAAGGCTTGCAGAACAATCACCTACAGCCAAAACGCTGATCACGGAGACATCACATGCCTTTTTGTTTGTTTATTTTTTTAGTTTGGTTTTTCAAGACAGGGTTTCTTTGTGTAGCCCTAGCTGTCCTGGAACTCACTTTGTAGTCCAGGCTGACCTCAAACTCAGAGGTCCGCTTGTCTCTGCTTCCTGAGTGCTGGGATTAAAGGCGTGCGCCACACCACTGCCTGATGACAAAAGGTTTTCAACAGAGCTTTGTACAGCTGAAACATCAACAAAGACTGGATGTCCCTTTCTTGCCTTCCAACCTGACAGTGCAATATTCAGACTGCAACTTTACACACCAACATCACGACTTCCCCTTCTACCCCTGGTCTTCAGGGCTCCACCGTCAGCTCTGTTCCACAGGAAGATCTGGCCTTAGTTCCCTTTTACTAGATAAAGAAGCTTCTTGGCAACATCAAAGGGCCCCAAATCGGCCTTGGCGACCATCTGGTCCAACCCTGTGTTTACACAGGAGAAGCAGAAAGAGAGCAGCAAGGTGACCTGTCCACGATTACAGAAAAATCTGGGGCTGGAGAGACACTCCGTGGTTGATAGCTCTTCCAGAGGACCTGAGTCTGAACACCACCCATAACTCCAGCTCCAGAGGAACTAACATCTCTGGCCTCTGCCAACACCTGTATTCATGTGCACATTCCCACAAACATACACATCATTTAAAAATCATTTAAAATTTTTAAATTTGTTAAATAAGCTGATATTGGCAAAATACTAAAATGCTGCTCTATTTGTTCATTTGCTTGTTTGCTCATTCATTCATTCATTCATTCATTCATTCATTCATTCAGGGTTTTAAGGCAGGATCTCATGTAGACCAACCTGGATTTGAATTCAATATGCAGCAGAGGGTGACCTTGAACTCCTAATTTTCCTGCTTCCACTTCCAAAGTGTTAGGATTCCAAAGTGCACAAGCCACCACACTTTTTATTAAATTTTAATCTCTTAAAGCAAAGATAATCCAATGTGGAAACTGTCAGAAATACAAGACATACTTAACCTTTATTAAATAAAATATCTTATTAAATTTAGTAACCCAGTAACTCCTAAACAGGAATTTACCCCTCAGCTTCTTGCATTTCCATCCACATGTACCTCCCAATCCAGTATTTCTCTCAGAACTGCCCCTAAAACAGTCTCCATATCTAAAAATCACCAATGTAACTCAAACACTCTCCAAAAAGAGCCATCAAACACACCCCAGACCTTGTGTAAAACAAAATTCATGGGTGCATTAAAAGGAAAGTACCCACAAAAGTGCATTATTTGAAATCAAATCTCATAAAAAGAGATTGGACTCTAGTTGGTAAAATTCCAGTAAAAGTGGCTGGAGAGATGGTTCAGGAGTTAAGAACACTGGCTGCTGTCCAGAGGACCCAGGTTCAAATCCCAGTACCCACATAGAGGCTTACAACAGTCTGTGACTCCAGTTCCAGGAGAACCAATGTCATCCATGTGGTATAGATATACATATGCAGGCAAAACACCATATACATAAAATAATCTTTTAAAAATCCAGTAAAGCTGGGCAGTGGTGGCGCACACCTTTAATCCTAGCACTTGGGAGGCAGAGGCAGGTGGATCTCTCTGAGTTCTAGGCCAGCCCGGTCTACAGAGTGAGATCCAGGATGGCCAGGAATACAGAGAAGCCCTGTCTCAAAACAACAACAACAAACACAAAAAAATAAACAAAGATCCAGTAAAAGCCAAATGAGAAAAAAATGAACAATGCAGAAATAGGGAAAATATTCCAAAGAGGGAGGAAAGGCAGGCAGCCCAGCTGGCCTTTCAAAGGAACGTTCACATATGAACATGTCTGTTGTGTGAACGTGGCCACGTGAAGGTCACTGTAAGGAGTGACTGTTCTTTTGAGTTTTCAGCCTCCCTGCACTTACTGGTTTTCCTCATTACTTCACCTCTATAACCAGAATCCACACTTGGATGATGTAGCGGTCACAAGTCTCCATTCAGGTTTTCAACTGTGGAGTTGAGGGAGGAAGAAGGGGGATGAGGTTCAGTGACTGCTGATTCCGGACGCCCTGGGCACAATACCTGTAAGTTAGAAACTAGTTCTTCATGAACGGACATCATAAATATATAGATCAAAAGTGCATGGCTTAAGGCAACATAGAAGAACATACCTTCTTGGCGTTTTTAAAGCCACTAAGCTCAGCTCCCCACACTTACCATTTACTACACTTTTATTTTTTTTAAATCTGGGGGAGGGGAATCCGATGATTTATCTTAGAAATAGTAAGATCTTCAAACTCAAAACAGAAAGTTTTGGAGACTGATAAAGAGCTCAATCCATATCATCCACAGTGTCCAGCTGCCACTCAAACCACAGTTGGGATTTCTGCCCTCTGACTTGACCCAATGAAGAACAAACCCGAAAACCTGTAGAACACGAGTACAGCGGCACACACCTTTAATCCCAGCACTTGGGAGGCAAAGGCAGGAAGAGCTCTGTGAGTTCAAGGCCAGCAGGGTTTACACAGGAGTTCAGGTCAGTCAGGGCTACACAGTGAGATCCTGTCTTGAACAAAAACAATGCCCTCTTACATCAGTTCTTACACTGCCGTCTTGATGCATCACACTTCCTGTATTAGAGACACATCAGAAGGCCTCCCTTCTGTCAATTAACCGAAGACATACTATCAAGAGAGACTAATGGTTTGATTTCAACGTCATCATGAGAATTCAAACAAATGTACCATTGCCTTCCTCTTTCTTTCTTTTCTTTTTTTTTTCTTTTTTTTTTTTTTTTTTTTTTTTTGGTTTTTCGAGACATGGTTTCTCTGTGTAGTTTTTGTGCCTTTCCTGGAACTCACTCTGTAGACCAGGCTGGCCTCGAACTCACAGAGATCTGCCTGGCTCTGCCTCTCGAGTGCTGGGATTAAAGGTGTGCGCCACCACCGCCCGGCTGCCTTCCTCCTTTCTCAGGAAAGAGAATCCCAAATTCTGGATGTTCAGGATGTGTGTATATATTATGTGTGTGAGTGCAGGTGTGTGGAGGTCGGAGGACTCTAGGTGTTGGTCTTCACACCTTCTACCTTTTTTTGAAAGTCTCTTTGTTTTGCTGCTGGGCAAACCACGATAACTACCTTGCCAAATTCTTGGGAACCTCCTGCCTCCCTGTCTCCCCTCTGTAGGAACATCGCTATTACAGACGCCTGCACCATGTGACAGGCTTTTACGTGGATTCTGGAGATTTGAACTCAGGTCCTCAGGCCTGGGACAGGAGCTTTTACCACCACCCCCCCAAGCCACCCCCTCAGCCCCTCCAGTGGTCTATTCGATTATCTTTTTTTCTTTTTTGAGTCAGGGTTTGACTATACAGCCCAGGCTGGCTGTCAACTCTTTCATTAAGATGATATTTGAGGGACTGGAGACACGGCTCAGCAGCTAAGAGTTCAGTTAAGGTTCAGTTCCTATCATCCACATGGTGGCTTGCAACCTTCTGTAACTCCAGTTCCAGAGGAGCTGACATCCCCTCCTGTCTTCTGCAGGCATCAGACATGCAAGTGGTACACAGACATACATGCATGCAAAACACTCATATACATAAAAAAAAAGATATCTGGACGCAAAGTAAGAAACCCACATCTCTCCCACAGCCAAATTCAAAGCCAGAAAGAGCAGTTCTGAGTTGGGCATACTGGAGAACACCTGTAATTCTAGCACTCAGAAGGCTAAAACAAGAGGATGGTGAGTTCAAGGCTAGCCTGAACTACATAGTGAACTTGAGGGTAACATGGGCTACACAGTGATAACCTATTTTAAACAACTCATAATTAAGAAAAAAATTATTAAAACTATCCACTGTCTGTCTGTCTGTCTCTCTCTCTCTCACACACACATACACACACATACACACACAATTATAACTGCATATTATAACTCTACAGCTTAAGACATTTCAGCTCCCAAAACAGCACCAATATCCCTGAAGAAAGCCTGGAGAAAAACCTGTCTGGTCCACTATAGAGCAACATCAAATTCTGGCTCCAGGAGGACAACACTCTGTCAAGGTCAACAAGCATCACACTGGAGAAGCTCCATGACATTGCCACAGCTTCTGCTCATCTCTCTCCTGACTGTGATGCTCTGGACAGTGCCAACAGAGCTGGAGTTATGTGAATTAAGTCCAGCTGGCTATGTCTGAATGTAAGTTGTTTTGCCATTTTAAAAAGTGGTCTATTGGGCCGGGCGGTGGTGGCGCACGCCTTTAATCCCAGCACTCGGGAGGCAGAGCCAGGCGGATCTCTGTGAGTTCGAGGCCAGCCTGGGCTACCAAGTGAGTTCCAGGAAAGGCACAAAGCTACACAGAGAAACCCTGTCTCAAAAAACCAAAAAAACAAACAACAACAACAAAAAAAAAGTGGTCTATTGGGCTGTATAATTAGAGACTTGCAAAGATAAATAATGCAGCTCTTTCTCACTGGTACTATTTATTTTTTGTTTTGAACAAAATTTCCATAAAATGTGCCCATGTAATAGTTCTGATTTTAAAGGCAATCAGAATACATTTCTTTCTTTGGTTTTTTTAGCGTCAGGGTTTCTCTGTGTAACAGCTCTGGCTGTCCTGGAACTCACTCTGTAGCCCAGGCTGTTCTCGAACTCACAGAGATCCACCTGCCTCTGTCTCCCAAGGGCTGGGATTAAAGGCGTGTGTCATTACCACCCAGCCAGAATACATTTCTAAACCAGAAACATCAGTAGATACAACTCACATAAAACAGCTCTCAAGTTCCCACTATGTGTGTGTGTGTGTGTGTGTGTGTGTGTGTGTGTGTGTGTGTGTGCCTGTGTGGGGTATATGTGAACACACAGGTGCCTGAGTGTGTTTGTGCAGAGACCAGACTCAAGTATGGGTATGTGTGTGTGTGCACACACACGAATGTGATGCCTGTGTGGGGTACATGCACACACAGGTGCTTGAGTGTGTTCGGGCAGTGACCAGAACTCAAGCATGGGTGTTTTCCTCTATTGCTTTCCAACCTACTCTGTGAGGCACGGTCTCTCACCAGACTTGGAGCTTCCTCTAGATGGCTGGCCACCGAGTCCCCAGAGCCCACCTATCTCCACCCCTCCCAGAACAGCTAACACACCCGCCACGCCTGGCCTTCATGTGGGTGCTGGGGATCTGAACTCGGGTCCTCATGCTACACAGCAAGTCCTTCCCCAATGAGCCGCCTTTCCCACCCCTCAATAATGTGTAAGAATATAAAAAGGTTTGAAACCAAAAATTTTAAGAAATGTTATTTTTAAATATGCAAGAAAAGCATAACCTTACAAAGGAATTTTTTTTAAGATAAGGGAAACAAAGAAAGCTACTTAAAAGTGAATCTGTAACTTTAGGATAAATAATTGCTAGAATGTGTCACATTAGTCAGAGGCAGAGGGGAAATGGTGGGGACACACACGAACACGACAGTATACTGAAGGGGTGGTCCATTGTACCCCTCTCTACTTTTCCACATGTCTGACATTTTCCTTAATGAAAGCTTAGGGAATTATATTTAGTTAGTTACTTATTTGTTTATTTTTGAGGCAGTCTCATTATCTCAGACGGGCTTTGCACTCACTCTGTAGCCAAGGATGAGCTATGTATGAGGCTCTGGTACCCTGGCCTCTGCCTGCTGAACTGTAGGGTTACATGTGCTATCACGTCGGGTTTATAAGGAACTGGGCACCAAACAAGGGCTTCTCCAGTCCTAGCCAAATGCTCTGACAACCAGCTCCTAAAGAACTGAATTCTTACGTGAGCAATTGTCTATAAGAAAAACAAAACCAAAAAACTGACTGTAATTTAATTTTTTTGTTAAGAATAAAGGACAAGCCGAGTTTGGTGGCACACATATTTAATCCCAGCAGTTGAGGCAGAGGTAGTGGATCTCCCTGAGTTCAAGGCCAACCTGGTCTACATAATGAGTTTCAGGACAGGCAGGGCCATGTAGAGAAACCCTGTCTCAAAACAAACAAAGGACAAAGTGTGAGCCTAGGTGATGTGGTGGGCTGTAAACCCCACCATTTGGGGGGTCAGGGCAAGAGGGCTGTGGGCCACCATGCTTGACCCGTATCTTTTTTTTAATTTTCATTGATGCCCACACAATTAGTCTTGGGTTAAATGACTTGGAGTTCTGCGTTGTTCAGTTAAACTTCATGCCCAAAGCTCCTCTCTTTACCCACCTAACTGAAAACAACGACAAACACCTGTCCCTTTGAGAATCCAAACCTTTAACATTGACTTGCCCGCATGATCTAGAATTTACACGTTACACTACTGCCACCTGGTGGCTATACTGTCTAAGCACAACAAACAAATGTTTGAAATAGGAAATCCTGGCAGCCAGAGAGACTGACTGAGGCTGGCAGATTGTCATGAGTTCAAAGCCAGTCTGGGCTACATAGTTAATATTAGACCACCTGGGCGACTAAATCTATGCCCAGAGAAGTGGTGCACACCTTTAATCCCAGCAATGTGTGTGAGTGTGTGTGTGCGTGTGCGTGTGCGTGTGCGTGTGTGTGCAGCGTGCAGAGACAGGTGGATCTCTGTCAGTCTGAGGCCAGCCTGGTCTACATACCGAGTTCCAGGACTGTAGAGAACAAAGAGCCCTGTGCACACAGATAAGCATTGGAGAAGCAGGAAAGTTAAACACACAGTTTACCTCTTCACCAAAATGAGGGAAGAAGCGGTCTTCCTGGAACACTAGCAATGACGTCATTTTACAACCTGAGGATCCTTTGCTGTCCAACGAGACAGGCTCTGCCTTATCGCCCAGAATTTAGGTTTTTACTCATCCAAGACTTTTTCCCCAAATCTTAAGCATTGCTTTTAGACCATAAACCCATTCCTAGGAGTGAGGTCACTTGTGCTTTACAGCAGCCTAAGTGACTTCTATGTTACCTTAGGGCCAAGCCAATCCTGACACCCACAGGCATTATGTTACCTCAGTCAAACTCCCTAGACCCTAAACCTTGGGCACTATCTCTGAGTCAACAGTACCCATTCTTGTAAAAGAGGCCAGATGTACTTTGTAAGGAATCTCAATGTAAACATGTCTTAGTTTATTGTGTGCGCTTGGGGCTGAGTTAGTTGTTACCTGAATACTTTTTCCAAAATTGCGCTGTGTTTAAATATGACTAAAGTAAAATGACCTGAGCCAGACTCTAGAAGTCCTGGTCCAGCACTGGTTACAATAAAACCGAGCTGAGCCAAGCTTCATTCTGGTCTCTTCACAGACCATCGTCTCTTCCCTGCCTGCTGTAAGCCTGCAGGGGAATCACCACCCAGGACAGCCAAGGCTATGCAGAGACCTTGTCTCAGAAAACAAACAAGCAAAACAAAACAGAAGAGTTACTTTGTGTCTCAAAACCAATTAACTAATTAATTAAAAACGGAAAAACTAAAAAATGACCTTCTTTGCTCTTACGTCTTTGGAGAGGCGTTCTCTCTACCCCACAGAAAAGCTGCTCCGCAGTAAGGTCGTCAAAATCTCACATTACAAGCGGTCATTCTCAGCCCCAGTTGTAACTGAAAGTCAGCTGGGAGTTTTGGAAAATCCTAACCCTGGACCCTCCCAAGCCAGAGGAGTGAAATCAGGATATTTAAGATATGAAGAAAAAAGAGGGGGAAGAGTAGAAAATGTTCAGGAATAGAAAGTTTCCGAAGCTGGAAAGGAGGGGGCGGGGCTCTTCCCTGGAGCCTCCAGAAGCCGCATGGCAGGCAACACCTTGATTTCACACTTCCAGCCGCCAGGACCATGCTGGGATCATTCTGTCATTTTAAGTCATCCAGTTTGCGGCATTTGTCAGGGCTGTCATGGAAAACTAATGTAAAAGCACAGACGGACTCGCGCAATAACTAGAAATTTTATATATGTGTTGTCAGTATGTTGTGCGTGTGTGCAGGAGTGCAGGCAGGTGCATGCCACACAAGGATACGAAACAAAAGGACAATTTTCAGAATTTGGTTTTCTCCTTCCGCTGTGGTTTGGGGGCGTGGCCTCCGGTGTCAGGCTTGTATGACAAGCAAGTACGTCAAAACTCACCAAGTTAAACACTTCATGGGCCGTTTCTTCTATGGCAAACACAGTCCAATAAATCTATACTTAAAAAATAAAAGTCTGGAGCTGGAGAGACGGTTCATCAGGTAAGAGCACCGGCAACAGCCTGTTCTTCAGCTCCAGGGGATACAATGCCCTCCTCCTCTGTCCTCTGTGGGCACCAGCCCACACAAGCCCAGACACACAAGTAAGTAAAAATAAAAAGAAAATTTTAAAAATAGAAATGTCCTGTGGGTGGGACTCAGATATCAGCATGTTTAAGATCCTTAACTAGGGACAACAGACATTTCATTAGAGGGGCCACCTCATTAGTTTTGTTTTGAACAAAAGTACTATTTGGGGGAAACACATAAGTTCAAAGCAACTTCAATCACGCCTCTCTTGGGTGATTGTGGAGGTCAGAGGGTACCATAAGTTATTTGAAAGTAGACAAAGAAACTCTACCTGGATTTAGCAAATCACTCCTTGTTATACTTCATAATCCCAAATTATAAGCAGGCCACAGAAAGTAGGCAGTTATTTGTCATCTAGATTTCTGTAATGTTCCTAGGACCAAATAACCTAAAGGGTTGGCTATAATGTTAGCTGATTTTTTGTTCTGTTTTGTTTTGTTTTGAAAGGGGCAATTGTAGGCATGAGTCACAGCACCTGGTAAAATAATGTTTTAATACATATCTACAGTAAATAGTATTATGAGATGAACCATACAGCAACAAATTCCATGTATTGAAAGTCTCATCCCTCAGTATCTCAGAACGTTACTACATTTGGAGAAACTTTACACTTAATTTTGGTTTTTTTTTTTTTTTTTTGAGACAGGGTTTCTCTGTGTAGCTTTGCGCCTTTCCTGGAACTCACTTTGGAGACCAGGCTGGCCTCGAACTCACAGAGATCCGCCTGGCTCTGCCTCCCAAGTGCTGGGATTAAAGGCGTGCGCCACCACCACCTGGCTTGTTGGTTTTTTTTTGAGACAAGGTCTCATGCAACCCAACTTGGCCTTTAACTTGATATAGATATATCTAGATCTAGATATATATATATAGAGAGAGAGAGATACAGATATAGATATTGACCTTAACTCCTACTCTCCTGTCTCCACCTCACAAAGAGCTGGAATTACAGGCATGAGCTGTCTTCTGAAGCTGGGGACACCCTGAAGTGGTCATGGGGACCCTGGTGTGTTGGCTCAGCACTTGGAAGGCCCTGCCTCAAATAAAACAAAAAATAAAAACAAACAACAAAGTAAGGTAAAATGAAGTCATAAGAATGGGTTTTGGGGTTGGGGAGATGGCTCAGAAATTAAGAGCATCGGATACTCTTCCAGAGGTGCAGGGGTCGAAACCCCAGCACCCACATGGCAGCTCACAACCATCTACAATTCCAGTTCCAGGGAAACCGGTGTCCTCTTCTGGCCTTCGAGGACACTAGGAAGGCAAGTGGGTCTTAGAACCAAGTCCCCATGGGTCCCAAAGGACAAATGTGTACCCCCTGTCCACCTCCCTCTCTCTTTTCCTTTTTTTTTTTTTTTTGTTTGTTTGTTTGTTTGTTTGTTTTCTGACAAGTCTCTCTATATAGCCCTTACTATACTGAAATTAGCTACGTAGATCATGCTGGTCTTGAAATCATAGAGATCCTCCTGCCTCTGCCTCCCAAGTGCTAGGAAGTGTGCACCACCACCACCACCCCTCCCCCTGACATCCCCTTTCTTTCTGTAGTCTGGGGGCATGGCTCAGTAGAAGAAGGATGCTTGCCTACGCATGGGGAGGCTCCGGGTTTGATCCACAGGACAGAAACAAAAGCTGACCCCAGACCCGAGCCTCCAGTGCTTTGGCTTCTCTTGCAAGGTGCTCTGTGGACTTTCCTCTCCTACTTATTTCTGACCCGTGTGAGTCACGTGAAGTATTTTCTAGGTACCCACCTGCTACATCTGTTAACAGAACTCAATGCTCTTGAGTGGTTTTGGGTTTTGTTCGTTTTGTTTTAGACAAATCTTGCTATAGCTGGCCTCGGCCATGCAATCTACTGGCTTCATCTTCCCAAGCATGGGGATTACAGGGTGTGCTGTGAGCAGCTTCAATGCTGCTCAGTACGTAATCTATCAACACCCTCAGTGAGTCACGCTCTGTCGGAAATAATACGAAATTACACAATCACAGAATAATGTCTACAAATTCACTAATTCACTATTTTGCACATGCAAACCGTATGTCATATGATGGAAGAGACTTGAGCATCCGAGTTTTGACCCAGGAGAGTCCCGGAATCCATCCCTGAAAGATATTGAGAGATAACCAAATGATCATCCACACCCATGTTCTTCCTGCAGTCTTGGGTAGGATTTCCATTTCTCACCTCTCCATCTGTGAATACTCTTTTCCTGGCAACTCTTCTTCTTTTACATTTGTGTGTGTGTGTGTGTGTGTGTGTGTGTGTGTGTGTGTGTGTGTGTGCGCGCAGCACATGTATATAGTGTGCATAGAAAGCAGAAGAAGGGCACTGCATCCCCTGGAACTGAAGTTACAGATAGTTAATTAAGTTATGAGCTGCCATGTGGGTGCTGGGAATTGAACTTGGGTCCTCTGGAAGAACAGCTAGTGCTCTTATCCACGGAGCCATCTCTCCAACCCTTATTCAACATTTTTATCTTCATGAATGTCTTCCTCATCCTATGAACAGGCAGACAATTGCCCTCCTTTCTTGTCCCCACCACTCTCTCGCCATGAACGACCCATCTCGTTCTTATTTTTAAGTAAGCATTTCAAAAACAGATCGACACCGAGTGTGTTCATTCTGTGCTCTAACCTGGCTGACCTTGGCCTTGAAAGTCCTGCCTAATCTGCTGTTCCTGTGGCCCTCGGTGAGCTCCTGGTTACTAAGTCACTGCTCGGTTCTTACCAAATCTCCACGGCCCTGTCCCCTCCCTGGAGTCTGTCATTGCACTGAGCACTGTCCCGTCCACAGTGACACTCTTACCTCCCTCCCATGCCGTTATCCCCACCCGTCCCCACCGAGTTCTCAATGGACCCACTGCTCTTCCCCCGCTTTCTGGATGAGCTCAGCCATCCTCAGGACTTAGCTTACTATCATGAGGATGGCGCCCCAAACCTCCAACATTAACCCTCCTCTCAAAGCTCGACCCAGGGCCTCATCTTCTCCTCACACTAGAACACAGTATCAGAGATGAAAGGATCATCTTCCCCTCAAACCTCTTTCTAATCAGTGTTACTCCAGAGGCTGGAAGAAGATAAACAAGGGAGTCGTCCATCCCAGCACCCACTTCAAAATCTGCACCCTTCTATCTCCCCCGCTTCCCCAGTCACTGCTAACAAATCAAACACTGGTCTGTCCCTAAGACGGTCCCGAAGTGCAGCACTCCTTAGCCATCCTCATGAAGCGGCTTCTCTACCCTCACTTAGGCTCCATACCGAGAAGCCCCCTGGCTAGCTTACAACAGAATTTCCGTCTCCTCTCTAACGATGCATCCTGCGCACACGACAAACACAGGACAACCAAGGATCCTGGGGCCTTCGCTCCCCACTGCTCTTTAGACTCGTGACTTGTTCTCCCCTGAGGCCTCTGACATTCACCTGGATCACAGGTTGGCTAATGTTTTCTGTAACGTGCCAAATGGTAAGTATTTCAGCTCTACAAGCCACATGGTCTTATGTACCTACTCGATTCTTCAGGATAAACACAGCCACAAATAGTACATACATAAATGATTCTGTCTATGTTCCAATAAATTTTTATTTACACAAACAAGTAGCAGTCCTATTTGCTCTGTGATCCATAGTTTACTGACCCTTGATCTCTATCATTCTGCATCCCTCCTTCTTTGCTACGCATTATCCCAGACACCAGCATATTGATCAAGAAGTTGGTACCTGACTCAGTTTTCATCCCCAACCTAAGCAGCAGAGCAAAATGTTGGAACATGGCAAGCATGTCATAGATGTGGTTGCAATTATTACTTTAAAGTATCATATAGGGAGGGCCAGGTGTCTCTAATCCCAGCACTTGGGAGGCAGAAGCAGGTAGATCTCTGTGAGTTCCAGGCCAGCATGGTCTACAGAGTGAGTTCAGGTCAGCCAGGGATACTCAGGGCTACACAGAACTACAGAGGTCAACCAGAACTACACCTGTTTTGAGGCAGGGTTTCCCTGTGTATCCCTGGCTGTCCTGGAATTCTGTAGACCAGGCTGTCCTCGAACTCACAGAGATCCACCTGCTTCTGCCTCCTGAGTGCTGGGATTAAAGGTATGTGCCACCACACCTGGCAGAAGCTCTGTCTAAAAAAAAAAAAAAAAAAAAGAAAGAAAGAAAGAAAAGAAAGAAAGAAGAGACTTTGAAAAGGGGGAAGGCTGATAGAGGGAAGGAAAGATACAGATTATCATATAGGGCTAGCAGTATAGCTCAATGGTAGCACACTTGACAGATAGGGAGAAGGCACAGGGTTTGCTCCTAGAACTGAAAAAAAAAAAAGTAAATAAAATGAAAATAAATCGTATCCATGGACACTCTCACCATCTCTGTGTATGAGCTGCTGGCATTTCAGGCTTCAAGGTCATCTGCTCAACTCTACCTGGCTCTCACTCCACACACACTCTAGAATCCAACTCAAGGCAACATTCACGGAAACCTGATTGCCACCCCGACGCCTTTAAGCTCGCTCTTCAACTTCAAGGAGCTCCCTCTTCATCTCATCTCTATTACCTCCACACATCTTCATCTCCTTCTGTATTAAACGTGGTCTCATCACCAAGTCACTCTCTCATTCGTACTTCCAACTCTCATTTCCCCGTTCGCCCGGCTGAACCAGACTAGCAAAATCTCGTGCCATCAAATCCATCTGTCTTTTCTGTTCCTATAACTCAAAACGGCTTGTTGTGAAAGATCGATGCCATTAGTAATACACCCTCCAGCCTCAACTGGGGCACTGGAGCAACACTTTGATTCATCGTTTTACAAATAATCCAAACTTCCAAGACCTTAACGATTCAAGTTCCCTAATGCTACCATCATTTTTCTTTCCTTTAAATGAACAATTTGTTCCTGCACTTCAGAGAAATGAGAAGTCTGAACAAAAGCCCTAAGTTCTTTACCTCATCTGTCCAGCTAACTTACCCATCATCTTTAATTCCTCCCTCTAAGCTCAGAATGAGTTGGTTTCATTCCTGTTCGGCAGACATGCTCTAAGCCCACGCCTGCCTCACCTAGCCTGCAGAAATGGAATCCCAAATCAAGCCAGCCACACACCCACTGCACTCTGACCACAGCTACACTTCTCAGCCTGAGCTTCCTGACTTGGAAATGCTAGTATCCTTGTGACGTTTTTGTGACTTTGTGACTGTAACAGGCTGAGAAGTGCGTGACACACATGAAGTTAAGCGAGGTTCCCAGAAGAAAGCTGCACTCACATGCAACATTTTCAAAGGCTCATGGACTGATCAGAACTCTAATGATTATGAAAATCGAATGTTGAAGGTCCAGGGCTGATTTATCTCCCGCTATATAATCCCTCTGAATAGCGACTTATTGCCCACTTCTGTGTGTGCCCTAACATCCTGTGAGCATTAGGTAAATGGAAACAAACACTTAGCTTCCACCAGCCCAAAGGCTTAGAATGTCATCAGGGTTTCTGAGGCCTGTAACAGAGATCTCCCCTCTTGTTATAACCTGCCTATGTGATATTTCCACTATTCTATTTTAAAAGTGTCTTAACTTATGACTCTTTGTTTTATTTCTATAAAAATTTAATGAAACTATTGCCACTTTGGACCACAGAATTTGGGGTAACTTGAATCTACATTCCTGCACCATGGTCACTCATAATTCATCCCAGAGTAAACTATGATACTCCCTTTAAGATAACAGCTGTATTTTTCTTCCATTGACAGTAATTATTAAATATATTTAATAATAGTAGCTATTATTTTTTAATAGCGTTATCATTTTTTACTCCAAGAATTAGGAGACAAGGAAGGGGAAAGACCACCAGTATAGAGCCAAGGAGAAAACTGTGTTCCAAACCTCTATGAAGAGAAACAGCTGCTCTGTGAGCTGGGCTGATTAAATACATCAACTTCTTTGCTATTTGAAGCACTCACTGTCTAGAATCTAGAATTAACAGTATCCAAGCGGAAGATTTCATCTGGGTTGAAATCAACACAGAAAAATGAACAACTCTTCCTTCCGTCCATTTAGAATAACTGAGTATTTAAAATGAGTTCCAGCAATGCAGAGCCAGTGGCAGCGGTAAACAGAAGAGTCCAATTGGGAGAGCTCACAAGTGGGGTAGGAGCGCCCTAGGGTGAGTGCCTGGGACAGGACTGGGCAGCTGTCAGAAGAGGCGGGACTGATTGGAAGGGGCTCCGCCTAGCCACAGACGGGAAATCAACATAAACGACAGCAGTGGGTCCTGCCTAACCCAGAGAGAGTACCGGGAGAGTCCTCCTGTCCACACTGATGACGAAAAACAAATAAGACAGAAAGAGGGAAGAAATATTTCAGCCAGCGTAGCATCAGTTACTAGGAACGAACTGAATAATGACAAAAGCACCTCTTTGCAGGCCGGGCGGTGGTGGCGCACGCCTTTAATCCCAGCACTCAGGAGGCAGAGCCAGGCGGATCTCTGTGAGTTCGAGGCCAGCTTGGGCTACCAAGTGAGTTCCAGGAAAGGCGCAAAGCTACACAGAGAAACCCTGTCTCAAAAAACCAAAAAAAAAAAAAAAAAAAAAAAAAAAGCACCTCTTTGCACTTTCAGAAAGCAGGCATCATCTCCATAATGCTAACAACACTGAGTGACAGGTTAATGGAGATGTGACATCAGCATGGCCGTGGGATGTTTATTAACCACAAGGGGACATGTGCCTTTACAACAGGGAGGTCGGGCACTCACTCTCCTAACCAAGGGATCAAAGAGCATCAGAGACTGGAGCTTGGAGCTTAGTGGTAGAGTGTTTCCCTAGCATGTGTGCGAGACCCTGTTTCTGTCCCGTGTCACAAAAACAAACCCCTGCCCCAAGCAAATGCGCATCAGCGACAGCGACAGTGAGTTGTGTGTTACACCGAGAAGCATGTGACATGTAGCAAATTCAAAGGCAAGTGCACCAAACCAATGAGGACAAAGCAGACAGACAGCCTACGGTCTCACTACCGAAGACCAAAATCACCTACAAAAACAAAACCAACAAACAAAAACAGCCTACGGTCTCACTACCGAAGACCAAAATCACCTACAAAACCAAAACCAACAACAAAAACAGCCTACGGTCTCACTACCAAAGACCAAAATCACATCATCTGGCACTTGTTTGAAATACAGAATCTTTGGCCTCATTCCTGACAGCTCATTTAGAATTGGCATTTTAAGATCGTCTCATGATTCACAGATATAAAATTTGAGAAACCATGCATAAAATTAATCATCTAGACTATAGATTATCCAATCCTGAGCAGTCACATGGATGAGCAACACTGAATGGATTCAGTAGGTTTATTTAAACATACAAAGGTGCATATATAAAACAACAATCATTTTCAAAGATACATTTTTATGTGTATTGCTACACGTGTGTATGTGTTCTCCGTGTGTGCCAGGTGGAGGCCAGAAGAGGGCACCAGGAAGAGAAGTTATGGGCAGTTGTAAGTCCCCATACGGGTGCTGAGAACTGAACTGAGGTCCTCTGCAAGACAAGGCCCGCAACAACAATAATGAAAGATGATGAGGTCATAAACTTGAGGGGGGCACTAGAAGAACTGAAGGGGGTGGAAATGGGGGGCACTGGAGAGGTGGCTCAGAGGTGTAAAGCACTTGTTCTTGCAGAGGATCCAGGTTCAGTTTCCAGCACCCACATGGTGACTTACAACCATCTGTAACTCCAGTTCCAGGGGTCGGATGCCTTTTTCTGTCTTTCATGGGCACCAGGCACACATATGGTGCACACACATAGATGCAGGCAAACATTCATACATATAAAGTAAATAAATCTAAACAAATGTAATTATCCTGATCAGGGGGAAAAATTATAAAACACATTTCTTTTTTTTATTGTTGTTGTTTTTTTCAAGACAGGGTTTCTCTGGGTAGCTTTGGTGCCTTTCCTGGAACTCACTCTGTAGACCAGGCTGGCCTCAAACTCACAGACATCTGCCTGCCTCTCCCTCTCAAGTGCTGGGATTACAGTCCTGTGTCACCATGCTCAGTGAGGCATTATTATATAATTATAATATATATATTATTATTATACTGAAAGTTTTACTTTATTCTAAGATGAAGGTCTTTAAATAACATAAGAATATTTTTTGAGCTAGGCGATGATGGCGCACGCCTTTATTCCCAGCAGTCAGGAGGCAGAGGCCAGTGGATCTCTGTGTGTTCAAGGCCAGCCTGGGCTACAGAGTGAGATTCAGGACAGCCAGAGTTACACAGAGAAACCCTGTCTTGGAAAACAAAATGAAACAACAACAAAAAGAACATGTTTTGACAACTGTAAGTCAAGATGAGAAGGCAAAATAACGACCACTTCTCATTTTTATTTGGTAACTAACAACAACAAAATGATTCAGTGAGATGATGGGCAACTTTTCCCCAAGAAAGACCGTCAGGACATCATCTCATCCCCTTGTGGGACAGCACTAAGGCAGGAGGATCACAGTTGGAGGCCAGCCTGGCCTGTAGAGCGAGTTCCAGGCCATCCTGGACAATCCTGACTCAAAAATACGCAACTTAATCTCAGTTCTCAGCATAATGTATTACAGGTAAGCAAAATGAAGTTACTATAAATAACTTAAAGATCAAATTCACTATGAAGAAAATGTCAACATAATTTTATCAAGTTACCCTCAATTGTCCTGACTAGTTAGGTTATGAGAAAATACAGTATTTTCATAAGAATTTGCTGAAGAGCTAGGTGTAGTGGTACACACCTTTAATCCCAGCCCTCAGGAGGCAGAGGCAGGTAGATCTCTGAGTTAGAGACCAGGCTCGTCTACAGAGTGAGTTCCAGGGGCAGCCATGGCTACACAGAGAAACCCTGTCTCAAACAACAACAACAATAAAAACCCTATAAATTAGTCTGTGGAAGACCAGCAATTGTAGCCATGGGCTAAATCTAGCCTATTGCTTGTTGTCATGAATAGTTTTTTGGTTTTGCAGGGGCAGGATGGGTATGCAGGCATTTATAAATGGGGGTGGGGGTGCCCATGTAAGCAAGCACAGAGGTGGGAGGTAAACTTTTGGGGTCTTCCTCCATCACTCTCCACTTCATATCTTGAGACAAGGCCTCTCACTGAACCTTGAGCTCACTGCTCCTAGACCGACTGATCGGCAAGGCCTCAGAATTCACCTGTCTCCACGCTCTCCCCCAGGCATGGCTACCATGTCTGGCTGTTTTGTGAATGTTAGGTAGCTCCACTGGGACCTCCAGCTGACACAGCAGACCCCTCACCCATGAGCCACCTTCCCAGTCCTGGTGAAGAGTTTTGAACACATCAGTCACAACCATTCATTTACCTGTTACCCATTGCTGTTTTAACTGTAACAAAACCCAAACATCACAACAGAGACTGTACGGCTCACAAAGCCCCAAATACTTGCCATTTGGCCCATACAAGAAAACAATTGTTGGCCTCTGCTCTCGACAAGCAATCTAAGAATACAATAGACCTGTTAGACTCACCTTGGGCGTTGTCTTTTTATACTGGTCACCGCCATCTATCACATCCCTCATGATTTTTTCCTTGAGAAATTCATATTCTTCTGGACTCAGATGAATAGACTCTAAGGTTCTACCACAGCTTGAACACCGGCCACTGGAATTGCAATGTTTTATATTAAATAATGTCTTGGAAAAGAATTTTTTTCCTAAAATTAGTAATTCCACAGCACAAGGAAATGTAATACAAACAAAAAACAAACAAACAAAAAACACATTTAAACCTTTGTGATCATCACATTTGTTAGAATTTTTTTTCTTTTTTTTTTGTAAACCTAAATATATCTCCTATCAGTATGCCAGATAACTCAGAAGAGAAAATCACTAGGCATCTTAGAATAAAAAAAAAATTTTTTTTCTGCTAAGGAATTCATGTATATGTATACTTTACACTCTTAGAAGAATCACAGGGGCTTCAAATATGGCTCAACGGGTAAAGGGGCCTGCGGCCAAGCCTAACAACCTGATTTCAATCCCAGGGAACGTATATGGTAGTTGTCCACTGACCTTCACACAGAATAAAATGAAAATTTAAAGTAGTTTTTTGGTTTTGTCTGTTTGTTTAAAGAAAAGGAATCTTTCTTTTCTTTCCTGCATGTCTTTGTCTTGTTTCTGCATGGCTCACGGTGCCAACTGAGAATGTTAACACAGAGAGGGCAAACTGGCACGGTGGGAGCGGGATAGTCTGCTGTCTTTCCCTATGTCTTAGATCTACATATCAGCTCTGGGAGTGAGCACACCATACTCATTTAACCTGCCTGTAAGGGTCACAGCATTTCCCCAGCTCTATAATTATCAATGATGTCAAATTTGCCAACGTAACGGTGCTTCATCACAGTAACAAACTGGACACCTCAGGCCCAGCCGAGGGAGGGCCTGTGCTCACGATTTCCAGCATTGCCAATGCTCTTGAGAGCATCAGCCAAGATAAGCACACACACCATCATGGTGACAGGGAAAGACAGCAGAAAGAGCTAGATGAAGTTATTTAAAGTAATTCCTAAAACACAACGGGGTCAGCAATCCAGGGGCCAGCATCATTAAGGTTTAACACAAAACTCACAGCATCAACGGGAAAAACATTTCGAGCACTCCAAAATCTGTCTACATGCCTGTAATCCCAACACACGGAAGGTTAAGGCAGCAGGATCACTGTACGTTTGAAGCCAGCCTAGGCTACAAATCAAGACTCTCAAAACACAACAGATGGTTTTTTCCTCTCAGGAACTTTAATTATATCTCTAAGGTGTTCTTTCTTTTTTTTTTTTTTTGTTTTTCGAGACAGGGTTTCTCTGTGTAGCTTTGCGCCTTTCCTGGAACTCACTTGGTAGCCCAGGCCGGCCTTGAACTCACAGAGATCTGCCTGGCTCTGCCTCCCGAGTGCTGAGATTAAAGGCGTGCGCCACCACCGCCCAGCCTCTAAGGTGTTCTTAAGTATTTTTTTAAATTACTAGAAGCTCTCGCCAGCCCAAATATTTATTTTTAATTATGTGTTTGTCTGTGTGTGTGTGTGTGTGTGTGTGTGTGTGTGTGTGTGTGTGTGTGTGCATGTGAGCACAGGTACAGGCAGAGGCCAGAAAAGGGCAGAAGATCCCCTGGAACTAGAATTACAGGCAGTTGTGATCCACCAGACGTGGGTGCTGGGAACTGAATCAGATCATATGGAAGAGCAGGAGGAGCTCTTAACCACTGAGCCATCTCTCCAGACTTTTCTATTTTTAAGCCAATACCAACAGAACTTAATATATCTGAATCAAACAAATTGAAGACAAATAATGGTTTTTACCTTTTCTGGATTGTAGTGAACTGTCCTTTCCATTGTCTTCCAGGAATACTACATAAAAAGATTACAAAACCAGATTATCAGAAAGTTACAAATTCCTTCTGAACCTAAAGACAGACAGTCACTGTATTTAGACGTTCTGTAAGAAAGAGCTCTGAGAAGTTCAGAATACTTTCTTAGGATGGTTTTCACAATGGCTGCAGGCTGTGGTTGGAGTTAAGGACTGGGCAGCATTCTACTGGATCCTACAGTATCCTCTTGGTTCACCTCCTCCTCTTCAAGTCTTACCTTTACTTCTAGCACTGGGGGCAGAGGCAAGCAGATCTCTGTGAGTTCAAGACCAGCCTAGTCTACACAGAGAACTCCAGAATAGCCAGGGCTAGATAGAGACCCAGTCTGAGACAATAACAATAAAACTCAAGTCTAAATCTACCTTCACTAGAAGTATGCAAAAACTAGAGATGATATTTTTCTTTTCTTTTCTTTTTTTTTTTTTTGAGACAGGGTTTCTCTGTGTAGCTTTGGAGCCTTTCCTGGAACTCACTCTGTATCCCAGACTGGCCTCGAACTCACTAGGATCCTCCTGCCTCTGCCTCCTGAGTGCTGGGATTAAAGGAGTGTGCCACCACCAACAACTTAGAGATATCTCAATCACACTCAGCTCTAACTGTCTTCATAAAGCTATCAGACATGGTGCCTGGGTGGAGTAATTTCTCTCATCTCTTGTACTGCTGCTACCTCCTAAGACCACTGTTAGGAACGGCATTCCTCATTAGCTTGAGAATGATATCCCAACAGACAGTATGCCAGAAATATACACGGTTTTAGTGTGATTGGAGTCATCCAAAATTATCCATTGATTTACTTTCTCAATCACCATATCCTTTCCTTATATAAAGTACCATTACTTCCTATTGATCATTGATCCATTACCTTTCCTTCACCAGTTAATTCAGCACCTCATGACCTCTCACCCAAATCTAAAATTGCATTCAAACAAATATCCCTATTTTCGATCTTAACTTCTCTCCCATCAGTTCTTCTCATTGTTTTGATACTTGTTTTTCTAAAACTCTACTCCAAATCCAGTGTTTTGAAAACAGAATAAATCCTAAACTCCAAGGTTTTCACACTCTTATTCCTCTTCTTTGGATTCTCAATAAATTCGTTAAGATCATTACACATGATTTCTACCTAAAAGTTCTGTAAACATGATATATGATAAAAAGAGAAAAAAGAAGGAGCTTTTAGGAAACGGCCTGAAATAAATTAATGGTGAAGAAATGAGAGTAAAAGATTGAAGCAATCAACAGTTATGCCATTAATAGCATGAGTCAAAGCAAAGGAGAGCTTGGGAGAACAGCCAGACAAGGAAAGACGCAAAATAAAATGGCAGGATGCTATGGGATAATCCTTCTGTACACTGTGAATATGTATTACTCTCATCGGTAGCCAGGCAGGAAGTGAGGCAGGAAAGCCAAACTGAGAATGATGGGAAGAAGGAGGGCAGAGTCAGAAGAGTCGCCAAGAGACGCAGAAGGAGCAAGACATGCCGGAGGACAGGTAAAGCCATAAGCCACGTGGTGATACATAGACTAATAGAAATGGGTTAATTTAAGTTGTAAGAGCTAGTTAGTAATAAGCCTGAGCTATCAGCCAAGCATTTATAATTAATATTAAGCCTCTGAGTGGTTACTTGGGAACGGCTTGCGGGACAGGAACTTCCGCTTACAAAGGATGGTTTTCCATTTAAGGCTTGAGTATCAGGATTGATCAGGAACTGCCCCATCCACTCTAATCATTCTAAGTGATGAGACATGGAATCACAGAATAACTATGAGCACATTATTTCCATCACTACTTTTGAAAATATGAATGTGATCATTTGTTACAGTGTTTGCTGCACAAGCAAGATCTAAGTTTGGATCCCTGGAACCCATGTACAAGCCTGGCATGGAGGCTGTACCTGCAACCCCAGAAATATGGGAGTGGAGGCAGGCAGACCTAAGGGCTTTCTAACCAGTCAGTCTAGACAAAATGCTAACTCTCGGTTCAGTAAGAGACTGTCTCAGAGTAAGGTGGACTTTGATAAAAGATACCCAAAGTCAAACTGTGTTCTTCATACCTTCGAGTATGCATTTGCATACACGTGTGCATACCACACACACCTAAGCCCTTTTCTTGCTATAATGTTGCCCGTTATTCATGTTAGATGTCTCAGGAAATAAAGAAATCTATTATATGAAAACAAAAGGTGCTGTATAATTTCCTTTTATGTGACAAGTAGAGCTTAACACAAATTATTCCTACCACTCTCTTAAGAGAATGTTTTTCTTTCAAAGGTAAAATAATTCTTACCTCAAGATGGGAAAAAGCCCAATCTGAATAAAATGAGTCTCAGCAACTAATAAACAACACAGAAAAAGGGTCTTTTAAAATATAGGTACTGAGATAAAACATATGCACAAAATCAAAATTACCTTTCAAACCATGCTTTTATACTGTGTGCAAATGACTCTCCAGGATACAGATGATTATTCCTTAGATACAAAAGAATGTCCAGTAGTTTGTTCGAATAGTGATCATCATTTATGTCTTTGCCAAAATCAAAGAAGGCTTTTAAAGTTTCCAGCAGAGGAATGAGATTATGACCTACCAACTCCTGATACAAACCCCAAGCCACGTTCACATCTTGATGGAGGAGGGCTCCCTGTATGCAATCATCGTAGTTCCTTTTCGAAGGGACCATGACTTTTTTAATGTCTTCTAGGAGCAGCAAGGCCTCTCTCCATCTGTCTGAGGGGATCAGTCCCCGGATGAGAAGGGTGTTAGCCCCGGATTCTAAACACTTGTACTTGGCTTTCATGATTTCATAGACATCAATAACTTCTGATGTCTGCTTATGAGAGACACAGAGACTTAAATACTTGACGAGCAAATTATACCCAACAATGCCGTTGTTCTTTGTGGCTACCCATGCCAGGAGAGACTTAGCTACATCTATAGAGCTACAGCTGCGCACCATCTGGGAAATGACCCAGTCTTCAAAACTGGCCTTCCCATTGAAATCTTCTTTAAGTTTATCCCACTCTTCGGAATTCAAGGGTTTAGTTGGAAGCTGGAGAGCGCTCACACGTGGCAAGGCATGATCTCTATGCTGAGGGTTGCTACTGACGTGTGACCTCTTCTTAGCGGCTCCCGCGGCAAAATAATGATCAGGAGAAACTTGCCTATTGCTGTCATTTCCTTTCTTGAGTGTTCTAGCCTTGGCAACCAGCAGATTCATTGCTTTGCCATTTGGAAGGGATGTGGTTTTAACAGAAAACCATCTGTGTTGGTTCCCGGTAACCGCGAGAAAGAGAGAGACAGGAGAGGTCGCGGGGCCCAGCTCAAAGTAAGGGGTGCTCTTCCAAAGTTTCGGAAAGCTCCGAAAACCAGGCAAATAGAAGGTCATTCTGCAGTGAGTTGAATGAGGGTTAGCTCCACTCCGCTATGGAAAATGAGGAGACTGGCGGTTTAAGCACAATTCTTGAAAAGGAGATTTTTGTTTGTTTCTCCCTTACAAACAAATTCAGAATATGCTTTAGGAGTGATTTAATGGCAAGGAAAACACACGAGTTCTCTCCATTAAACAATGATCCAGGGATCTCTAACACCAGTAGCAATCCCTAAACCAGAAGACGGAACCGGAATCCTGAGGTGCCTGCTACATTCCAATTTTCGAATCTGAGGAAAAAGCACAAGAAGGACCTGCTAGTTTGACTCATGTGCATCACAACGGTCCTGAAGAAGGGCAAGATACCAAGGGAACTAGAACAGGGAAATAAAATAATAACCTCGACCAGGAACCACCAACCGCAGCCCCACCGGTAGCAAGAAAATCCAGTCTAGGGTCCCTTGCTCTTGACACTTTCTCCAGGCCCTAAAACGCCTCAGAGAAGAGGGAACGGGGGGACGCTTCATAAACATCACAGGGAAGAAAGCGAGGTCCAGAAAGAGCTTAGACTTAACTGTACGGATGGCCGACGAACGAAGTTCACTTAATTCAACACTCACCACACCACGCATGCTTACAGTAACCATAAACGCGGTGAAAACTACAGTACCCACAAGGCACCGCGCTGAACGAGCCGCCCGGGCCTGAATGGCTTGGTTGCAGTTCTATTGAGCCTGACGAAGATAAACAGAAAAAAGAAAGGCAGTTTCGAAGCTTTTAGTATCCAGAGCAGCTGAAAACGGCTGCTGAAGCTTCTGTTAAATCTTGGAGACTATTAAGGCCTCCAAGAGCGAGAACAAAATGTGACGAAAGTGCTTTTCTCAAGTCGGAAAAGCCAATGGATTCCTGCAATCCTGTGGTGCGCACGCGCCGAAAGGCCCCCAGCCAAGAGCTCACGCGGGCTTCTTGCTGGCCTTTAAGATCAGGTTTGGTGAGCTGGGATACTCCCATAAGAAAAACCAATTTTTCGTCTATTTCATGTCTGCTTTTCGCCCCTGCTAGCGTGATCGCCGTATCCGGATCAGACACAGCCTTCGGGTTTTTGCCTCTGCAGCCAAGGCTTCCGCCCGGGTCCAAGATGGCGTCCGGGCGTCCTTCTTAACTTCCACCTGCCTTGGTGGCGTCTGACGTCGGAGCTGGTAGTGGGTGGGGCGGTTAACAACCCGCAAATGTAGGGTCCTCTGAGCGGGAGTCAGCCATGGACTGGAAAGACGTGCTCCGCCGGCGCCTGGCGTCGCCCAACAAGGATCCGAAGAGTGAGTTCGGGAGGGACCGCCCGCTAGATAGCCCGCCCCAGGCTAGAAGTGGCGCCGGGGGGATGGGGAGGAGGAGGAAGTGCGAGTGCTACTTTCCGCGTCCGGGAAACTTACCTGACAAAGGAGCCAGAGCGGAGTGTGCTTTTAGCGATCCGCGGAGGGCTGGCCCCAACTTCCCTGGTGAATGACCTACAGGGAACAAAAAGCGCAACTGTGGCCCCCGTTTTCCACGATCTTAGGCTTATGAGGAATAACTGAGACCCTTGGTTCCCTTTGAGCTTACCAAGACCTGTAATTCATCCTTATACCTTTCCCCCTGGAGACAGGGTGTCACCATGTAGCCCAGGCCAGTCTTAACTTAGACCCTCCTTGCCCCAGTTTCCCGGTGCCTGCCGCCTTTTAACTCTTTTTTTGCTGAACCCTCCATTTTAAATATCATTAGTCCGTTTTACATTGTTCGTTCCCCGGTCCTTCACACTTGGCTTGCGGGTCAGTCTGATTAAATTAAAGGATTTAATTCCACACCAGCACCCAAGCAGCTGAAAGGAACGGGCTAAAGAAAAACAGAACTGGGCTAGAGAGAGGTCTCAGCCACTAAAAGCTAGACTCACCACCAAAAAGAAAAACAGGACATGGTGAGTTCTCACTTAGACTCCATGTCCACTAAGCTGAAGTATGTGTTTTTAGTCGCATCTGCAAGAAGAGCATTTGCTCTCCCACACTTAATTCCCCTCATCTTCCCAAGGCTCCAGTCTGCCCTCTCCATTGTTCACCTTCAATTGATGAACTTGTTTTCAAATACGTCTGTCTCAAAGAGGAATTGGAAACAGTTAAAAGAGAACCTTAACTCTTTCCACTTACCATTTCTCTGCGGTGTTAGGTATTTATCCTTACACTCAACCTTCACCTTTAATTTGAATTGTCACCTTAAAATGAATTGTCACCAGGCAGTGGTGGCACACACCTTTAATGCAAGCTCTCGGGAGGCAGAGGCAAGTAGATCTCTGAGTTTGAGAACAGCCTGGTCTACAGATAGAGTTCCAGGACAGCCAGGGCTACCCAGAGAAACTCTGTCTCTAGAAAAGAAAAGAATTGTCTTTACTCCTAACTTGGGTCCCTCCAATCCCTCACTTGATTACATTCCTTTTCATATACTCAATGGCTTCTCTTCAGTTTTATCTTTCTCATACATTATCAATTTTTTCTTTTCTCCTCAATCATTTCCATTACCACTAACGAGCATGTTGTAGTAGCCTGCATGCATGGAAGTGTACCATGTTTGTGCAGTGCCTGCTGAATGAAGGAGAAGGCTTTATTGTAGCTATAAGGGAGAGGTCAGCCAGAGGCATCTGGAAGGCTCCAGACTGAGTATGGCCAGCAGAGTAGACCAGGCCATGAGAGAGAGAGAGAGGGAGAGAGGAGAGATGGGGGCAAGTGACCAAGAGAGCACATGGGAGCCAAGAGCAGAGAGCCAAAATCCAGAATGGATGAGTTATAGAGGATCAGAAGCTGGAGGAAGGGAAGCCCAGCCCCATGGCTGGAGACCTTTAGGGCAGGAGATGGGGTAAGAAGTGCTGAGAGGAGCCACAGATACTGAGTAAGGCTGAGAGCTGCCCTGCACCTCAGTTAGCCATTTGTCCCTGCAAAGGCCGGAAGAGGGTATTGGATCCCCTGGAGCAGGAGTTATACATGGGTGTGAGCTGCATGTGAGCACTGGGAAACAACCCAAGCCCTCTCCAAGAGCAGCAAACCTACAGAGTGTTTACTGCTCTTAAACCTACTGAGTTATCTCTCCAGCTCCCCACCAGTGTTTGCTACGTTTCTCTTCACCTTTACTAGGAATACTACTACTGTGCCATGAGTGTTTAACAGCTTATCTAGATTGTGTGGATAGTGTTAATAGTCCTACTTAAGGCTGTTGACATCAGTGCAGTAGATCCCATCCATTGACATCAGTGCAATAGATCCCATCCATTGACATCAGTGCAGTAGATCCCATCCATTGACATCAGTGCAGTAGATCCCATCCATTGACATCAGTGCAATAGATCCCATCCATTGACATCAGTGCATAGATCTATCCATTGACATCGGTGCAGTAGATCCCATCCATGTGCTAAATCTCATTTGCCTTCACAAGGATGTATTCTCAAGGATAACCCTTTACCTGTATCATCAGGCTTTCTTAATCATTTTCATTAGCATATAAACATGCTGGTATTTTTCCCAGTTAAGAAACTTTCTCAGGCTGGGCGGTGGTGGCAGAGCCAGGAGGATCTCTGTGAGTTACAGAGCGAGATCCAGGACAGGCACCAAAACTACACAGAGAATGTCTCAAAAAACAAAAACAAAAAGAAACAAAAAAAAAAATCTTACTGTGTCTTATTCCTGCTTGTGAAGAATCATTAGTGACCCCTTAATGGCTAAATTCATTGGTCCTTTTCAATTCCCATTTTATTTGCAAAATTTTTCAGTTTTCTCCAATTGTACTAAACCATGCTAAAGAAACTGTAGGCTTGGTTCAAGGTTAAAAGTTAATATGACTGGTACAAGAAATGCTATGAAAAGTACTGAAGAATCCCCAGTGTCACCTTTGGAAGAAAATGAGACAGAAAAAAATAGTTTTGAGAAACTAGATGGTAGAGTTGAAGAGCCCAGTGAGGCTGGCGTGCAGGTATCCCTGAGGTTCTGAGTGATCAGAGGTGATCTGGACCTGTGGTAGAGCCTGTGCTTTCAGAAGAGAGCTAGCAGGGATCTGGGATCTAGCCGTGGTCACTCTCATCTATAATCCCAGCCCTGGGGAGGCTGAGACACGGGGCTTGTCACAGGCTTGAGGCCAGCCTGAGGGCAGAGTGAGACCCTATTAAAGAAATAAAGGAGCCTGGAGTCTGGGGTGCAGCTCAGTGGTGGAGTGCTGGCATGGTGTGCACACCACCCAGGATTTGAACCTCAGTACATGCTGGCTCCATAGATGATTATCCTCAATGAAGAAAAATGGCTCGGGGAGAAAGTTACCTGTCAACAGCAGGCAGGTTGGAGGGCAGTAGAGCTCTGAGTCTTGAGCCTCAGAGAGTGCTGTTCTTTGTTTTGTTATTAAAGACCAACTGCAGTCCTGGGGCCGAAATTATATCAGGTCAGGGGCTGTGCCTGTTCTGCTTCCTCTGGCCGCAGTGGCCAGCACAGGACCCTGTGCAGTAGGTGCTCCAGGGTGTCTGTTCTTGTTTCTGGCACTGAGACTTGAACCCAGGGCTCTGTATATGCTACCTAAGCACTCTAGCACTGAGCTGTCCTTCTAGCCCTAGCAAATACTTCTGATAGGATGAATTGAAACACTTTAAAGTGAGACAGTAACTTGAGGAAGAGGCAAGCTTCAATGATAAACCCAAGTACAGGGAACACCCTGATTCTCACTGGACTGGACAATTCAGTGGTTGATGTAAGGAGGCTATTTCAGGGGAAGGCAGTATTTCAGGTTAGTCCGTTCAGTATCTAAACACATTTTTTTTGTTTTGTGTTTTGGTTTTTCGAGACAGGGTTTCTCTGTGTAGCTTTGCGCCTTTCCTGGAACTCACTTGGTAGCCCAGGCTGGCCTCGAACTCACAGAGATCCTCCTGGCTCTGCCTCCTGAGTGCTGGGATTAAAGGCGTGCGCCACTACCACCTGGCTAAACACAGTTTTGAAGGCCTTTTTGTCAGTGCAGATGTTTTAACTAGACTTTACTGTATAGGCTATCCTGAGTAAAAATAATATTTGGTGTTTATGCTTTTTCTCACCTTTTTTTTTTTTTTTTTGCTATTGTTACTAGGGAAAAAAAGTGAACAAGAATTAAAAGATGAAGAAATGGATTTATTTACCAAGTACTACTCAGAATGGAAAGGAGGTAGAAAAAACACAAATGAATTCTATAAGACCATTCCCCGGTTTTATTACAGGGTAAGTGTTGTTTAAGTGGAAGTTCCTGAATCTGTAAATGAAATGTAATTTCAAAAGTGGGATCCAAAGCATATAGTTTTAAAATAGAGGATTACATTGAACATTTTGTACATTTAATACAGTTGATTTATCACTATGAGAAAATACTTTGAATCCACTAAAATCTTGTACCAATAAGTCGATCCAAGAAGGCAAAGTTGTTACTCCCCTTTTTTGAGCTCTTCTAATTTTTATTGTAGATATTAGTAATAAGAATACTGTTCAGTGATGTAGTCTCAGCAGGCATGCTGGCTTTGCCCAGACTGTTAAGCTAGTCCTGTTTAATTTGATATTGATGTAAGGTGACTTTTCCAATGTGATTTTAGTTGCCTGCGGAAGATGAAGTCTTACTACAGAAATTAAGAGAGGAATCTAGAGCTGTCTTTCTACAGAGGAAAAGCAGAGAACTCTTAGATAATGAAGAATTACAGGTATGAGTAGACTCACATGGCTTTAGCTGTTACCCATTTCTTTCTTGTACTTAAGTCGTGCAGGATTTTGTTATGCCTCTTTGAATTCTCGGTGCAGAGTAGTACTCCATAGGTTTCTGAAGCAGAGCATGTATACGCGTACCAGAATCAGCTGCTGAACTTGCATGGCCTGATTTCCAAGGATAGTGCTCTTAAGGTTTTGTTTCTTAAGTTCCCACATAATCCTAATGGGTTGTCAAGGTCTGCAAAACAGTGCAGTATCGTCCTCTGCAGAAGTTCAAATCCTAGCCCCCTGCCATGGTGTGACTTTAGGCAATGGACTTGATACCTTTATGCTTCAATTTTCATGTGTAAAGTAGATCGTGCCTACATTAGATAGTTACATGGATTAAAGAAGCAATATATTTTGAAAGCTTAAACTTTAGTAAGCACAATAAGTGTCAGTTATTTTATTAATAGTCAAAGTAATGGGGCATAGATTCACCTTTATTAGACAGAAAGGGTGCATTTACCTTCTTAAATCCACTGTTAACTTATAACATTTCCATTTCCCTAATTCTCTTAAGAACTTATGGTTTTTGCTGGATAAACACCAGATACCACCTATGATTGGAGAGGAAGCAATGATCAATTATGAAAATTTTTTGAAGGTTGGAGAAAAGGCTGGACCAAAGTGCAAGTAAGAATAATGTGATTTAAAGAGGAACATGCGGTAGACATTTTTATTGCCTCAAATGTCAATGGAGTTGAAGTCAATGGAGTGACGTTTGACTTACTACTTTAAGTGACTGAAATGTGATAAAATTATTTAGAGTCAAGGAAAAATTGGAAGCTGGGGAGATGGCTTAGTCTGTCGGATTCTGAGTGATCGTATAAAAGCTGGGTGCAGTAGCATATGTGTGCAACCCCCAGCGTTGGTAGACCATAGGTGGGCAGATCTGTGAAGTTCTTTGGCCATCCAGCTGCTCAAATCAGTGAGCTCCATGTTTGGTGAGAGAATCTGTCTCAACAAATAGGGTGGAGAGCATTGATCCCTGCCATCAACCTCTGGCTTCTGCATGTACCCACATGCACATATGCCCACAGCCGCACAAACATGTACTGTACCACGCATACAAAAGTGTTGGTGTGGAGTTAGTAAGAGCAATAATACAAAGCTGGGTGTGGTGGCACCTGTTTGTAAGCCCAGCACATGAGAGGTTGATGCAGGGGATAATCACAAGTTCAAGGCCAGCCTGAGCTCCATAGTAAGTTCCTGTCTCAGATGAAAGAGAGAAATAGGATACGTTGGGCATGGTGGTACACACCTTAATTCCAGTACTCTGGAGACTGAAGCATTCAACTTAATGAAATATAATAAAACTTACAGCAAAAACAAATGGTGCTATGAAGTTATTAAGAAAAATAATACCACTGAGTATGGCAGTATGCACCTTTAATCCCAGCACTCAGTGGACAGAAGCAGGTGAATCTCTGTGACTTTGAAGCCAGCCTACTCTACATACCAAATTCCAGGCTACCCAGAGCTACATAGTGAGACCCCATCTCAAAAGAGGGAGATAGAGAGAGGGAGGGATGATGGGGTGGGGGAGGTTGGGGGCAGGGGAAATACCAAGTTGGACATGGTGGCATATGCCTGTCATTTAGTACTCTAGAAGCTGAGGCAGGAAGATTGTAAATTCAAGGTTAGTTTTTGCTGTACTGCATAACAAGATCCTGTCTTGGAAAAAAGAAAAAGAATAAACAAAATAATGCCATGTAATGATTCTATGTGTTCGTTCCTTTTTAAAAAAAAATTGGTTGGTTGGTTGGTTGGTTTTTTGAGACAGGGTTTCTCTTTGTAGCTCTGGAGACTGTCCTAGAACTTGCTTTGTAGACCAGGCTGGTCTCCAACTCACAGATATCTGCCTACCTCTGCCTCCGGAGTGCTGGGATTAAAGGCCTGCACCATCACTACCACCCAGCTTATTTATTTATTTTATGTGCATTGATGCTTTGCCTGTATGTATGTCTGTGTGAGGGTGTCGTATCCATTGGAACTGGAGTTACAGACAATTGTGAGCTGTCATGTGGGTGCTGGGAATTGAACCCAGATCCTCTGGAAGAACAGCCAATGCTTTAACCTCTGAGCCATATCTCTAGCCCGTCTTCATTCCTTTTTAACATAGCAGAGATTTACTTTTTCCTATTTATAGTCTTCTAAATATAAATATAATATAAATATAAATCAGATTCACTTACTATGAAGCCAGTTTTAAGGGCACACAAAGGTAAACCAAATGGTAAACTCCGCTGACCAGAGCTGTATGAGTAGAAGATGAAGTATGTGTCTACAGCCAAGAGCTGGCCGCCTGAGGTGCTGGCTTCACAGCCAGATTGGAGATGCGTACCCAAGAGCAGGAACTGCAGTGTTCAGACTCCAGTGGGCCTTCTTGGATGTTTAGTGCTTAATGATAATTTATATACTTACATGGTCTCTACAGCAACCCACATCCACTTAAACACATAATATTTTCTATTATGTGGTTAGAAGACCATGATACTCCTTTGGGACAAACTCTTTAATGTAGTTTTTAAACTATTAATGCTGTTCAGCATTTTGAAATATGAACTATTAATTAAGATTACAGATAACCTTTTAAATACTATATACATCATGACCAGTGTATTAAATCATTTACACTGTATCTAATGTCCTAGGAAATTTTACTGCAAGATGCTTAGAGTAGACACCAGTGGGACATGCTCAGTAATTGATCCCATAGGTAGAATTATGGTCATGATTTTAGTGTCTGTTCCTTTGTCTTACGAGACTAGAAATGCTGCATTTACAGAACATGGTGTAACCACCCCGGGAATGTGATGGTTCTTCTGTGAGCTGTTACAAGCTCCAATGTGCTCGCTGTGTAAGCGGAGTCGGAGCCAGTTCTCATCAGAAGTACTGGTAGTGGTTTTCAGGTGCCTTAGAAGATAGATCCCCAATCCTTTGGAGACCAGCAGAGACGGAGACAAACCTTCAGAAAGTCTGCCAAGAAAAATGCTTTTTTGTTGTTGGCTCGGCTTGGCTGGTTTGATTTGATGTGAATCGGTCTCACTCTATCCAGGCTGACCTGAAACTCACTCTGTAGCCCAGGCTGGTCTCAAATATGTGGGAGTTCTCATGCGTCAGCCTCTTGGGTGCTGGAATTACAGCATGCACAGTCAGCTGCCCCTTTCTTCTAAGCATCTTTCTGATACTGAGAGTAACTGTGCACTCGGTATTTAAAGGGAACTCTTCAGCTGGGTATAGTGGCACATGCCTTTCATCTCAGCATATAGGAGGAGAGGCAGGCAGATCTCTGTGAGTTCAAGGCCAGCTAGGGCTACACAGTGAGATTCTGTCTCAAAAACAACAACAATAAGGAACTCTGGGGAGGGGTGTTTTCTCACTCATCTGACGAAGCTCATATCCTGCTGGAGTTTTTCTTCTAGATGCTTTGGGTTTATTTCTTTCTCAGTATAAACTTCTTCAGAATGGCTGATATTTTTATTCAGTGCCGCATGTGTCTGTTTAGAAGCTCTGTTACTGTCTGTACCCGGGAGCAAGGTGAGATGGCACAGTAGCAGTTGTTGGAGCTGCTGTGTCCAGATCCATCAGATTCATGCAGGCATCCGCAGTATTTGTTCCTTTATCACCTTTTTATTTTATTTATTTTATTTTGTTTTTTCAAGACAGGGTTTCTCTGTGTAGTCTTGGCTGTCCTGGATCTCACTCTGTATACCAGGCTGGCCTCAAACTCACAGAGATCCACCTGCCTCTGCCTCCCAAGTGCTGGGATTAAAGGCGTGCACCACCACCACCACCACCACCCGGCCCTTCATTATCACCTTTATACACAGAAACAGGAGCTGGAATATCAACCGCTCCGATTTCATTCTCCTTCCTTCCTAAGGTGTGGTGGGTAATGTGATGGATGACTACCCAGCAGCCCTACTGATTTTCCTCCTGCAGCTTAGGGGCTCCACTCTGCATTCTGGCACTGGAGGGTGCCTCTGCAGATGGGCCTGCCCCTCACTGTGGCTAGGCCAAGGGGCCGTCACGATAGGCAACTGAGCCCAGGCTTCAGCAGGTGAGGGCATGCATGCACCTAGGTCTCATTCTTTGAAGAATACGAAGAAAGAATGCAAACATTTATAACTTACTGTTTCAAATTTTGAACTATGGGGAGTCTTTATTGTCTCTTACTGTGATTTTTAATTGTATGAATTTATGTTGTTGGCTAATTCTTATAGACGTCATTTTTGTACTGTGCTGGTAGACCATTTTAATTTTTATTCCTTTTGTAGGCAATTTTTTACTGCAAAAGTCTTTGCCAAACTCCTGCATACAGATTCCTATGGGAGGATTTCCATCATGCAGTTCTTTAACTACGTCATGCGAAAAGGTGATTTGTTGTGTGTGTGAGTTTGAACTTTCGTCTGGAATCACGTAGGCATTGGCCTGTGCTTTTCTATTACTTTTCCCTTGTGGCATGTTTTTTCCTATGCTATTATGGTTCTGCTGTACACCGTACAGAGGTACAATTTTCTGTATTAAAATTGAATTCATTATTTTAAACAAAAGCCTCATGTACCCTAAGAATGGTGGCGAAGTAGAGATCTCAAAAGCAGAAACCCTTTTTCTTTTCTGGGTCACATGAACTGTCCCCAAAGGGCCTTCCTAGTCAGTCTGTCCTGTTGGCAGTGTCCTCACTTGCTGAAGTTATGTCTAGTGATGGTGTGAAGGAACAGATGTACGCACAGGGTAGAAAGATGTGATCAAGGCGTAACCCTGAGAGGTTCACACGGTCTGCACAAGTCTGTTTTGTGGTTGCTGGTAAAATGTTGAGACTCCTTAAGCTCAAAGAGCTGGTTCCTGATCTGCGAGATCTCCGCTGTTTAAGTAAGAAAGCAATTGCTGTTCATAAGCATCTTGAGAGGAACAGATTCTAATAGAGAGCTGAATTCATCAATTGGCATGATACTGTAAGACCAAAGGACTGCTCCCTCACTGGGAAATCCGAGCCTTCCACAGCCTGCCTTAGTGACATGTATTTGTCTGACATGCTTGAACAGTAAAATCACTTTAATTCTTTTAAAGAGCAGAACAAGAGTTTTAATGGGTGGTTTGAAATAATTTCAGTTTACTGGTAATTTCATTTCACTAATATATATGTCTGAAAGGATGGTCTCAATAATATATATGTCTGAAAGGTCTACCCACAACTGTTGTCTTGGTTTCAAGAAGCCTGTATTAAAACATTTGGAGTTGTTATGAATCTTCTAAGTGCTATATGGTCTGTGGAATCTACATGTACCATTGATAACTAATAGATTTGATGCAGTAATTAACCACAGGAGATACAAGCTTCACTGACAACACAGTGTGCCAACTCTCCCTGTTGGGTGGAACACAGGTTTACAGTATCCCCAAGGGCATCAGTTACTGTAGTAATCATGGCAGAATTGTTGGAATCTGCCAGTTCATGGCTTTTTTCTTTTGGTTTCAGTGGTTCAGGGGTCACTGGTCACTTAATTATGGCTTTATGGAATTCCGGAACTGGCCTGCACGTCTAGTCCAGTATCTTACTTTTCTCATATGCTGAAGAACAGATCTGAGTATTTACATGTCATTTCCTTGTTTATTGTCAGTTTGGCTGCATCAAACAAGAATAGGACTCAGCTTATATGATGTTGCTGGACAAGGGTACCTTCGGGAATCAGTGAGTATTGATCTAAATTTAATAAACATTATAGATACCAAAATATTAACATTAATCATCACTAAGTAAGCTGTAGTTACAGTTTACTTTGGTTTTGTCTTCATAGCTTTTGTTTGCCTGATTTTACCTATGTAAACATGTTAAATTTAGTATATAGTGGCCACATAATTGATCTGTAGGCTCTTTTCTTCCAGCCCTTTAAAAAACAATCTTCTGATCTTTTTAAAAGGAAAATGAAGCTGAGCATCATAGCACATGCTTCTAATTCAAGCACTGTAGAGGCTGAGGCAGGAGGATATTCAGAGTTGAGGGGTAGCTGAAGCTCCATATAGAGTTCCAGGCCAGCCTGAGCTATAACAAAACATTATCAATGAATAAATAGAATGTATTTAAACAGGTTTTAAAAATGGTTGACGAGAGTGGAGTGTGGTGCCCCATACCTGTAATGCTAGCTTAGGAGGCCAGGATACAAAGACCACTGCCAAGCTGGTTAGGACTATGTACTGAGACCTTATCTCTGAGATCCCAGGACAGAGACGGAGACAGAGAACAATACCAAAGAAAAAAGCTTTGGAGTTCTGTTTCTCCATCTCCTTCGTATGTGTGTGAACTGTGCATGTTCGACATGTGTGCAGGCAGACATGGAGACCTGAGGTGGATGTCGGGATCATCTCCAATCCCTCTTTCTTCTTCGTGGAGGCAGGCTCTTTGAATCAAACTCAGAGCCTGCCACATGGCTCGTTTGCTAGGTAGCTTTCTCTGGAGATTCCTGGGTCAGTCTTCCAAGGCTGACGTCACAGGTGGACCGTCACGCCCACTGGCATTTACAGAGGTTCTGGGATCTGAACTCCAGTCTCACACTTGCAAAGCAAGTGCCCTAACCACTTAGCCATCTCCCTAGCCGGCCCCTCTAGAAAGAGATGGGGTAGGGCTCACATGTGCCACAGAACACGTGGAGACTGAAGGAAAACTTCCTGGAGCTGGGCCTCCTTCCACCTTTCCACATGGATTTTAGTACTCAGGCTCAGGTCTTTAGGCTCACACAGAAGCGCTTTACCTGTAAGCCATCCACCTCGACAGCTTGGCCATTCTCATGGATGCGTTATTTTATTATTTTGATAAAGACCAGGAAGTTTCTTTTATAGACTAGAGGAAAAATCTGAAGTGGCTTTGCTTTTACCCGTAGGTTTAGAGGGACGTGATAAGCTACCAAGAGGACATTTATATCCTGTAGGTATTCATGTCATTAGGCCTGGTTAGGAGTGGGATTAAACCTCATGACCCAAATGGCTATGCTGCTTACGTATTTTTGGCAGTTATCTAAATTATGTAGCTCTCTTTTGGGGGGGGGCTTATTTTTTTTCTCCAATACGGAGTCCTCTTTTAGAGCTTAAGGGAGAATATCAATAAAGCTAATGAGTTAATTATTCAAATATGTGTTTTGATCATCATCTTATCCCTTCCAAGGAAAGAGTATCATTCTTGTGCTTTAAGATTCAGATCAACATTGTAGGAAAGGGCTCTTGCCTGTCTCTGTACAAATGGAAGCCAGTGGGGCTAGAACAAAGTGGCAGGTGACATCAGAGAAGTTGATGGTGACAACATATGGAGCCTTTTAGGCTAGAGTGGAGAGTTCAGGTTGTATTCTGAGATTCAAAAGAAGCCAGTGAATGTTTCAGTGAGTTACCAGGGTATGGTTTGGTTTGGGTTTTTGGTTTTATTTTTTGTGTATGAGTATGTGGAGGTCAGAGAACAACTTGCAGGAGTTGGTTCTCTCTCTATCATCTGGACCTGGGAATTGAGATCAGGTCATCAAGCTTGGCTCTAAGCGCCCTTACCCACTAAACCATCTTGCCTGGCCCCTGGTGTCTAGTTTTAAAGATCATTCTGGATGAATTATGGGAGATTTTAAGAGCATAGGATGGAGGCAGAAATAATAGGCTGCTGTCTGTGGTAGCAGTGTGAGGCAAAAATGATAGTGGCCAAGATGAATGGTGACTGTAGAAGAATTTAGAAGCACTTGTCAAGCTCAGTACTTAAGAGGCTGAGGCAGGAGATTACTCACAAGTTTGAAGCTAGCCTGAGATACATAGTGAGACCTTATCTCACCACCACCACCCTAAAACTACCCCCCAAAAGCTAAAAATACATCCATTCAGTTGACATTTTGGATATCCTACCGTCACCTCTACCACCCAGAGAGAGAGAGAGAGAGAGGGAGAGAGAGAGAGAGAGAGAGAGAGAGAGAGAGAGAGAGAGAGAGAGATCACTCACCTTGCTGCTAGATCGGACGTGTGTACAGGGAGTGGGACACTGGTAAGGGAAATGGAGAGACCAAAGTTGGGAGAAAGCAGATGAAAGCAGGAGGAGCGGGGAAGAGCTCATTCAGACACCAGGCTGAGGAGCCTGTTCTTTTAGGAACTTAGATGTCTCTGTCTACCAGGCACACATGTATAGAATGTTAGAGCAAAAAATAAAGTTGTTAAAATGAATATAAAGCACCGCAGGAGACTTGTGTTTGTTCATTTGGAGTTTGTAAGACAAAGTCTTACATTGCAGCCTTTGTAGCCGGGCTGGCCTGGAGCTTGCAGTGATCCTCCTGCCTCTGCCTCCCAAATGCTGGGACTATAGGTGTGTGCCGGGGAGTTTTAAAGATATTACCTTGGGTCCTAATGTTGTTTCTCTTCTGTATAAAATCCTCCGAGCAAGGCAGTCTTAAGGGAGAAGGGTTCATTTGGCTTACAATCCAGCTCCTAGTCTGGAAGATTAGCGAGGAAGTCAAGGCAAGGCATTTAACCGTTTTGTTTTGTTTCCAGGACTTAGAAAACTACATACTGGAACTTATCCCCACTTTGCCACAATTAGATGGGTTGGAAAAATCCTTTTACTCTTTTTATGTTTGCACAGCAGTTAGGAAGTTCTTCTTCTTTTTGGATCCTCTAAGAACAGGTAAAAAAAAAATATGTAATTTAAATATGAGGATATTATTATTGCATACTATCTCAATATTAGACAAGTCTCTTCCATTTCCCTTTGTTTTCTAATGTCGGTGACATAATCTGGCAAATCTCAGAAGTGGACCAGTGTACAAGACAGCCACAGTGCTTTGCTTTCTGTAAGGATCTTTCGTATATTCTCGCACTGACGATAACCAGCTATTCGATGGTGGGATGTCACCTACTGTCTCAGTGTTCTGTTGCTGTGAAGAAACACCATGACCACTGCAACTCTTGAAAAGAAAACATTTAATTGGGGCTGGCTTACAGTTCAGAGGTTTAGTCCATTATCATCATGGTGGGAATCATGCAGGCAGACATGGTGCTGGAGAGGTAGCTGAGAGTTCTACATCTGGATCCGCAATCAGTATTTGAAACCTCAAAGCCCACCCCCCATGACACACTTCCTCCAACAAGGCCACACCTCTCCTAATCCTTGTCAAGTAGCATCATTCCCTAATGACCAAGCATTCAAATATAGGAGCCTGTGGGGGCCATTCTATTCAAACCACCACACCTACCTGTAGCTAGAGTTTTCCTGCCTGGCCCACAGTCAGGACAAATCTCTCTCACCTGCCAGTCCCACAGCCCCTCAGACTCGACCAAATAAACACAAAGACTTATATTGGTTACAAACTGTATGGCCGTGGCAGGCTTCTTGCTAACTGTTCTTACAGCTTAAATTAATCCATTTCTATTAATCTATACCTTGCCACGTGGCTCATGGCTTACCGGCATCTTCATATGCTGTTTCTCATCGTGGCGGCTGGCAGTGTCTCTCTGACTCAGCCTTCCACTTCCCAGCTTTATTCTCCTCCTTGTCCCACCTACACTTCCTGCCTAGCCAATGGCTAATCAGTGTTTTATTTATTGACTAATTAGCAACACATTTGCCATACAGAACATCCCACAGCACCTACCCTCTTAAGAATTTCCTTTATGCTGGGCGGTGGTGGTGCATGCCTTTAATCCTAGCACTTGGGAGGCAGAGGCAGGCGGATCTCTGTGAGTTCTGGCCCAGCCTGGTCTACAGAGTGAGTTCCAGGAAAGGTGCAAAGCTACACAGAGAAACCCTGTCTGGAAAAAAAAAAAAAAAAAAAAAAAAGAATTTCCTTCACACTGGGCAGGCAGATTTCTGTGAGTTTGACCTGGTCTACATAGTGAGTTCTGGGACAGCCAGAGTTACATAGTGAAACCCTGTCTCAAAAGGAAAAAAAAAGTTTCCTTCATCCCTCGAAGTGTGACCTGGGTGACCAGTCACTGTCACTTCTTCCAGTTCTAAGGAGCCCCACAATTACATGATCTGCTATCTGTGGTGTATGGCATAATTGCTCTCTTCTTTATGAAAAACTTGTGTTTGAGAGGCATTTTACTATAATGTAGTCTTTCACTTTCCTAACTGGTGGCCAGATTAGTAAACATAGAAACCCCAGATTTTTCAGTGAGCTATACCCTTTTAATTAGTTATTAGGCAGAGTCTCACTGCATAGCCCAGGCTGTCCTTGAACTCACAAAGATCTGCTTGCCTCTGCCTCCTGAGTGGCTGTGATTAGAGGAGTGCGCCACCACACCTGGCAAAAGGCACTCTGGAGAGAGGGGCTTTGGTGACATTGATGACAGGTGCTGGAAGCAGTCTTTCAGACACGTGAGCCTTACCGTCAACAGCGAGCGTCTCTCCAGCCCCACCCCTCATTACCAAGATTGTCCCTAGTCGCAAAATATGACACAACCTTTTGCAGGTTCTGATAGCACAATTTTAGTAGGAATTTACTGCTTAGCTTCTTATAACTGGAGGCGTGAGGCCAGCCTGGTCTGCAGAGTGAGTTCCAGGACAGCCAGGGCTACACAGAGAAACTCTGTCTTGAAAAACAAAACAAAAAAAACAAGTAAATATGTAGAGATTTTGTGGGTTATTGGGGTTTGTTTTGTCTTTTTGTTGGAGTGTTTTTACTTTGCTTGTGTGTGTGTGTGTGTGTGTGTGTGTGTGTGTGTGTGTGTGTGTGTTCAATGTTTCAAAATAAGGAACCTAAGAGCTAGATGTTTATCATATGAATTATATGATTGCCTTTGTAAAATAACACCTTTAAAAAATAAGTTGTTCTCAAAATGAAATTGTTTTTCATTATATTTTTTAAAGGGAAAATCAAAATTCAAGATATTTTAGCATGCAGCTTCCTAGATGATTTACTGGAGGTAAATATTTATTAAACTACTTAATTTTGTCACATGATAATTGCTATTTTCTAATTATATTTCTGTGTTTCTTTAGCTAAGGGATGAGGAACTGTCCAAAGAGAGTCAAGAAACAAATTGGTTTTCTGCTCCTTCCGCCCTGAGGGTCTATGGTAGGATCCCCTCTAAAGTTCCATTACTCATACCTCTGTTTAGACACAGGCTATTTCCTTAAGACCAGAGTGTTCTCCCACCTGAGGGTCAGTACTCCAGGTTACTAAGATGTCCTTACTTTACTACTGTTTGAACTTTCTGGAACTCCTGCATAGTTGCTATGCTGTTTTCAGTAGAACAATGTAATCTGATTCATTTTCATGGGCTCGAACAACAGCTATTGTCTTATTTTGATAGAATGCTGTTGTCAGGATGCACAGAGACGGGTATTGGGGAGCGATTTGGATTTATCAAATCTCATTTGTTTTCTATTATATCATTTTGGATGGTCTCCTGACTCACTTAGGATCTGTTATTGCTGACTTAAGCTGAAAGCATGTAGGTGCTTCTTATTGATCCACCAAGTTTAGAAACCTGTGAACGTTCTAACTGATTGTGAACTGAAAACAAAAATGTAAGTGAACTAGGCCAAAGATCACAAGCTTCATAATGGGCTTTTTGTGGGAATTTAGCTTAGTAGTTGTTCCAATCAACATCTGAAGGATGGCTAACTATTACATGTAAGCCACTCCCTTTACTACCAGTCAATCAGACTGTTAGGTCACAAAATGACATTTTGTTAGTGTCCAGCCTTTGTGATGAATTAAAAAATATTTTGGTCCTGAATATGTTCCTATATTCTTTTTTGCAAGGTCAGTATTTGAATCTTGATAAAGATCACAATGGCATGCTCAGTAAAGAAGAACTCTCCCGTTACGGAACGGCAACCATGACCAATGTCTTCTTAGACCGTGTTTTCCAGGAGTGTCTCACTTACGATGGAGAAATGGTATTGAAATCTGCTGATAAATTTAAAAAGTCTAGGCTCCTACATTTTCCATAAGCTATTTTCTTGATGTAAATCAATAGTTTTTTGTTTGTCTATCTGTCTTAAAGATGGGGTCTCAGGTAGACCACACTGGCCTTGAACTTGGTTTGTAGTCAAGAATGACCTTGAACTCTTGACCCTCATGTCTTGCCATCGCAAGTGCTAGAACTACAGGAATGTGCCAGCATGCCTTGCTTCCTTCAGCATTATTAATACCAGTCTGTAACAGGTTCTTAAAATTAGTATCAGTGATTAATAACCTGATCTTAAAATGTTAAGTCAGTGGAATTTCTTGACATTCTGAGTCTGTTCTTAAGGAGATTCAGTTAAAAATCCTTCCTTCTGGGCTCAGAATTTAATATTTCCTCATTTCATTGTCAGGATACCTAAGTATACTGATACTCCTAATAAGGAGTGTGAACTAGTAAAAAGAAAAATCTGAACATCCTGTAAAACATTCCTTTTTTTTTCTCCAGACAGGGTTTCTCTGTGTAGCCCTGGCTGTTCTAGAACTCACTCTGTAGACTAGGCTGACCTCGAACTCAAAGATCCAGCTGCCTCTGCCTCCTGAGTGCTGGGATTAAAGGTGTACACCACCACTGCCCAGCCTGTAAACTATTTCTATATAATAGTTCAGTCATTAAATTGCCAGGTCTGACATAGACCTTGTATGCTCTGACTTAAGTCAGGCCCATTGCCTTAATCGTTTGAGACAGAGGCCCCCTCTGTTGAAAGGCTGGTTGGGACTTACTGTGGAGGCATTCCTGCTGAAGTCCCCAGTGCTGGGGTTCGGGTGTGAAGCTGCCATAGCCAGCTAAATGTGAGAGTCGTGTTGGATTACTGTGTCTGCATTAGTAGCTGAAGATATCTAGCATGCAGTTGTCCTTTTCCCTCCCAAAATACATGGAAGTCTAGTTACTTAATTTAAGAACTTAGATCTTAGATCATATAGACTATACAGGTGTTATAGAGAGGTAGGGATTTTGTTTAATATTCCCTTTAGTGTTTTTAGAACACTTGAGAAAGAAAATTTTTTAGTGGGTGGTGGGAGACTGGGTCTCACTATGAAGCTTTGGCTGGCCTTTAACTCACTATGTAGACCAGTCTAGCCTTAACTTTGCCTCTGCCTCAGTGGTGCTGGGGATTAAAGGCATATACCACCATGCCTAACAAGAAAGCTTTTTTAAAAAAAAAAATAAATAAGATCTCACTCTGTAGCCCTCACTGACTTGGAACTCACAGAACTGCCTTTGCCCTCTGAGTGCTGAGATTAAAGAGGCGGACCACTGGGCTGGAGAGATGGCTTGGAGGTTAAGAGCACTGACTGCTCTTTCAGAGGTCCTGAGTTCAATTCCCAGCAACCACATGGTGGCTTACAACCATCTGTAATGAGATCTGGTGCATGGTGGTGCAAGCCTGTAATTCCAACACTGGAAGATGGAGGCAGGAGGATCATGAGTGTAAGGTCAGCCTTGGCTGTATGAAACCGTTTTACAAAACAAACAACAAAGGGCCACAGAATAAAGCTGTTATGGGGCTAGGAAAGGTGATGCAATCCAGAACTCAGGAAAATGGGGCAGGAGAATTTGGTTTGAAGTCAGCATGGGCTAGACTGTAAGCCACTGGTTCTCAACCTGTGGGTCATGACCCCAGAGGACCATCGGCAAACACAGATATTTACATTATGATTCATAACAGTAGCAAAATTATAGCTATGAAGTAGCAATGAAAATAATTGTATGGTTGGAGTCACCACAGGAGGAACTGTGTTAAAGGGTCACAGCATTAGAAGGGTTGAGAACCACTGGTGTAGAACATCTTAAAACAAATAGAGAAACAGTAAGGACATAATTTTCCAGACCAAGGCTGCTTAAGAAATAATCATACAAGCCGGGTGGTGGCGGTGGTGGTGGCGGCGGCGGCGGCGGCGGCGGCGGCGGCGGCGGCGGCGGCGCACGCCTTTAATCCCAGCACTCAGGAGGCAGAGCCAGGCGGATCTCTGTGAGTTCAAGGCCAGCCTGGACTACCAAGTGAGTTCCAGGAAAGGCGCAAAGCTACACAGAGAAACCCTGTCTCGAAAAACAAAAAACAAAAACAAAAAAAAGAAATAATCGTACAGATGCGTGAGCTCTTAGGTTGTATTACGCCACTGTGTGCAAGCGGGTTGTTAGGCAGCACTACTCTAGACCAAGAGCACAGGAAAAGTGACTCCACAGCTCTTGACATAGACCATTGGCGTCTCATCATAAACTGATACCTTCTGGGGAATAACAGGGCATTAAGTGGATGGAGCTAAGCCATAGGGAAGCTCCATCTCCGTAACTCACTTTTGCTTTGTTTGTTTGTTTTTAAGATTTATTTATTTATTATGTACACAGAAGAGGGTGCCAGATCTCATTACAGATGGTTGTGAGCTACCATGGGGGTGCTGGGAATTGAACTCAGGACCTCTGGAAGAGCAGTCGGTGCTCTTAACCTCTGAGCCATCTTTCCAGCCCTTGTTTTTGTTTTTAAGACAGGGTTTCTCTGTGTAGACTGGCTGTCTTAGAACTTGCTCTGCAGACCAGGCTGCCCTCAAACTCAGATCCGCCTGCCTCTGCCTCCTGAGTGCTGGGATTAAAGGTATGCGCCACCACTACCTGGCGCAAAGAACATTTTTAATCGTATTCTATAAAATCTTTTCCAAGAATGTGAAGTTCTTTTCCAAGTGAGTATTCTTTTTTATCATATAAGACAAGTATTCTACCAGGCATGGTGGCTCACATCAGTAACCACAGCTCTCAGGAGGCTGAGACATAAGCTCCTTGAGTTTGAAGCCAGCCTGAGCCACATAGTGAGTTCCAGGACAGCCTGGGGTGAGTGAGGCTGTTTCAACAAGCCAAATGAACTAAAAACGCAAGTACGTAATTTTCAAGTGCCCCTTTCAAGATTCAGGCATTCTGTTCTGTCCATGCTTCTAGCTTCCATTCGTCTTTTTAAATTTTTCTGTTTGTGTGTGTGCAAGTTTACATGCCTGTGTGTATTAGAGGGCTACAACTTTAGGTGTCATCCTTAGGAATGCCGAGACAGGATCTCTGATTGACCTGGAGGCACTAATTAGGTTAGATTGGCTGGACGCCAAACCCTTAGGATCCTCATCTCCACCTCTCCAGCATCAGCACCACAAATGCACGCCACCATCCCAGACATCTTTCCATGGGTCTGGAGATTGGACTCAGGTCCTCATGCCTGTGAGGTAGCACTTTACAGTTGAGCCAGCCTCCTCATTCTATTGGAAATCATCTGATTGCTTGTTGCTTTGGTTTTGGAGAAATAATTGCAGGCCCATGCTGGCTTCAACTCAGATCCTCCTGCTTCAGCTTTCAGAGTTCTGGGTTACAGACCTGATTCTGTTGACTGGTTCCAGAATCCATGACTGGTATCAGCATCCACAGATGCCCCCTGTGCTGGCTCCAGTGTTCTCGCATCATCTGTGGTCTACTTATAATCCCTAATAGTATAAATGCTATGTAGTCGTACTGTGTTAAGTACTAATGACAGGAAAAGTCTACGTTAGGTGCAAATGAAAACTTTTACCCAAATATTTTCAGCCCACGGGTAATTGAACCCACAGACATGGATGAGTGGGTTCTGAATAGCAATTTAAATAGACTGATGTTCATTCTAGAGAAAATAAATTCTTCAAAGAAACTAAAATGAAATGAAGACATAAATTTAATGGCAGCATAAAATAACTTAATCACTGTCTTGACAATTCTGTAGTATGGAAGAAAATTATAGTTTAAGCAAATCTTCAAAAAAAAAATGAGCTGGGTTTCTCGGAACTGTCCTAGATTAGTGCCTACGTAGAATTCCCAGAAACCAACATTAAGTGCACAAATGGGTTTATTTCATATTTAAAAAAATTAGTTAAATTTGTCATCTCTGATTACAATCCCTTCATCTTGGCAGATGCTCATTTAAAATTCCACTGCAGACCCTGTGTGAATGTTTTCTCTTCTGTAGGACTATAAGACCTACCTGGACTTTGTTCTTGCCTTAGAAAACAGAAAGGAGCCTGCAGCTCTGCAGTATATTTTCAAACTGCTGGACATTGAGAACAAGGGATATCTGAATGTCTTTTCCCTCAATTATTTCTTTAGGGTAAGTATGGTTTGGGTACAGGAGCATTGTTATCCTAAGATATATTAAACTACTTAGTTTAAATTACTTATTGACAGTTTTACCTAGCTTGATCATAAATTTAAAAGGATTCCTATAATACATAAATTTAAAGTAGAAATCAAGTCTGTTTTTTGTTCCTTCTATGTTTAGGAAATACATAATGATAAAGTCAAGCTGACTTTCTTACACATCTTTCAGTATTCTCTTTTGGAAACAAATGTGAGGGCTGAGCTAGCCTTGGGAAATAGAAACTGCAGCCTGCAGCCTTAACCCTCCTTCCTCTGCCAAGTTCTAGATAGCTCGGTGTAAGCGTAGAAAGGGCCACGGGTATGTTCGCCCAGTTACAGACTGGAAGTGGAGCAGTCGGAAAGACTGAAGCTTAGACTTACAGCGTGGGACTATGCAGGAACTGGAGTGAGAAGGGGTGGGAATTATGGACTTCATTTTTTATTTATGGATTTATTTCCATTAAATACAGGCCATACAAGAACTAATGAAAATCCATGGACAGGATCCTGTTTCATTTCAAGATGTCAAGGTTAGTCTTTATTTACTTACATAACATCAGATAATATAACCATAATAATACTAAGTAATGTTTTATCCAGTATTATATGAAAGTAATTTATGAACTATGAAACACTATTCCAAGTCAGATTTTTGTTGTCACTTGTTTGGAACTGATTCTTAAATCATCAGAAATAGAGACAAATTTGGATTTACTGATTGATATAGTTGATAATTTCACTGTCAGTCTTGTGTTCTCATGGAAACATTCATTTTATTTGAAGAGTGTCAGCTTGCATCCTTGAGCAGTCCTTTTCATTGTACTCCACATTCAGCTGGAGGACTATTCAGACTCGAGACCTTTTTTGGTCTCAAAGAGCCTGCATGCTTTGATTCATTCGATTTAAAGAAACATCCACTTTCGATATGAAAACTCGGTACTGGAGCTGGAAAGCCGGCAAAGCCGGTGAGAGTACCAGAGCCCTGCATTTTATCCCGGCACTCTGCAGGGCGATGCTGGGCAGTCCAGGGACCCGAGGCCCTCCTCGGCCCTCTGTAGGTCCGGGCACACACGGAGCATTCACACAGATACATAAACAGAGATCTAGAAAACCACTGTTATGTGAAACACACGCTGCTCCCTGGCACTTAGTCAGCGGTTCACCAGTTAGGAAGAAACATCCAACAGGACCTTTTTGGTTTAGTTGAGTAACATAATAAAATACCCTAACCAATTTAACCAAGAATAAGCCTGAAGGGACTATTCTGAGACAACACATGGGGGAAATTCCAAACTTTGTAACATGAATTTAAGAACCAGCACTTGAATCTTCAACTAATCTGGAAAGAAGAATGCACAGTTTAAAAGTTTATATTTTATGAACCTGAGTTACTCTATAAATTTTTTTAATGGAACTGTTTATAATGTTAATTACTAAATATTCTTGAGTAATTTTACGACACAGGATTAGAAAATGCCTGGTGGTGGTGGTGGTGGTGTACGCCTTTAATCCCAGCACTCAGGAGGCAGAGGCAGGTGAATCTCTGTGAGTTTGAGGCCAGCCTGAGGCCAGCCTGGTCTACAGAGTGAGTTCCAGGACAGCCAGGGCTATAAGAGAAACCCTGTCTTGAGAAAAGAAAAAAAAATTAGAAAACAGGTTATTGCCTTGCAAATATTTATACTGTATATTTCATAACATAGAAGAGGTTCTTCTACGAATTCTAGTTAAGTCTTGGCACAGTTTTGTTATTTTGCATGACTAACTCTTTAATATGGATTTCCATTCTTGCCATACTGGGACTAGAGTAAAGGTGCTGTGATTATTGGAAGTGAAGTTTTGTCACTGTCTCTGAACCTCTGGAATTTTTAATATGTAGCTCAGCTCTTACTCTAAAGGTATGGTGACATAACTTAGTGGCAGAGTGCTTGCCTGGAGGGACATCTTGGGTTTGATTCCCAGCATGGGGGTGAAAAGGTTATGCCCAGACTTCGCCCCACCATTAGAAGGCAATAAAAAGTACAGCAGTTAGTTGCATTCAAAGAATACTGTGGTCGATGGCTCTGCCATGAATTGGCTATGAGCTTGGATTCTGCTCTGAGCCTGTTTTCGTCATCTTTAAAATGAGAGATAATTATCAGACAGCTAAGGAACTGCCCAAGAAAAGTCTGTGTTAAGGAGATGCCCAGCAAGTGGAAAAGACAAGACTGGAATAAAAGTTGTACAAGAGTTCCAAGTCCACCCTGAATTTTACATCACTGTGTGACAGAAACCACTTTGCCCAGCTTTCATTATTATCGCTTTCTCTTACAGGATGAAATCTTTGACATGGTAAAACCACAGGATCCTCTGAAAATCTCGCTTCAGGATTTAATCAACAGTAATCAAGGAGACACAGTCACTACCATTCTAATTGATCTGAATGGCTTCTGGACTTACGAGAACAGAGAAGCCCTTGTTGCAAATGACAATGAGAACTCTGCAGATCTCGATGACACATGAGCTCTGGAAGACAGGACCACCTTCCTAAAGATGCCTGAATGCTGCATGCAAAACCTTTGCCGCAGAATCCTTAGAAACATTCTAAATAAAACTCATCACATGCCTGTACGACACAGCAAACAGCTTGCTTACTAGAATTTTGGTTGCAATGGGAACAATTTCAAAGTAATAGGACCAACTGCCTTTTTTTTTTTCTTTTTCTTTTTTTTTTTTTCTTTTTAATGAAGTGGTAAGTTCTAGTTCCATTTAGCTCAGAAATAGAAAGATTTGCTGTAAGTAGTTGAGTTTATGGACTATTTCTGGTATTCATATAGGATTACAGTATTGGTTCTTCATGAATATCAAGGACATTAGCCTTTTCCATTAGAGTATCATTAGAGCAAACCCCTGCATTTCTGGATTCAAAAGCTTTAGATGTGACTTTTTTTAGACATGGTCCACTATGCAGCCCTGACTGGCCTGGAATCTGCTTTGTGGACTAGACTGGCCGTGAACCTTGAACTCAGAGAGAGCCATCGCCTCTACCTCCCAAGTGCTGAGTTTAAAGGTGAGTGCCACCATGCCTTTTTTACGATTTCATTTATGTCCTGTGTGTGAACACCAGAGCACACATGGAGGTCAGTGGATTGGAGTCAATTCTCTCCTTCCCCCACGGGGATTCTGGAGCTCAAAGTCAGGGTGTCAAGCTCACCTGCAGCCACTGGACCCACTGTCATTCCCCCACCCAGTTCTTTTTTGTTAAGATGGTGCTTCAAAAACAAGTATTCAAGCAAATATTTTGTTTTCATTCAAATCACAAGTACGAAATTTTGTCTAATTTTATTAACCATTATCAAGTTACATTTACAAAACTGTACCTTTTATTAAAGGTTTTTGTTAGAGAATTACTAATTCCTTATACTAACTCATGTGTTTATGGGTTGTTTGTTGTTGAAATATAAGGGTCTTGATCTGTAGACTAGGCCAGCCTCCAACTCATGACCCTACCTCAGCCTCCCTAGTGCTGGGAGTACCCATATACACCACCACACCTGCCCTGTGTTCAGTTTTTATGGAGAGGAGAAGAAAGTAGAACGTCGTGGACTGTGATGCAGAGGGGACAATAATTCTACTGGGGACTGGAAAGTAGGAAGAGGTGAGAGAGACTTAAAAGAAAACGAACCATTTACCCCATTTATGATCATTTTATAGCTGCATAAACCAAAGCATACAAACGTAAGGCACAGTGAATCATAACTCAGCACACAAACCCGCTGCTGCCCGACAAGCAGGAAGCAAACTGGGCAACCACAGGGCTTTGCAGGTCCTTCCCCTCCTACTGTAACCAGAGGCTGTGGCGTAAATGTCGGGAGAGATGCCTCAGACCACCTGCCTTCACCTCCTAACAAGTTAGGGTCTGAGGTGGTGGCACCGTCTCAAAGTTTGTTAAAAACAAGCCAAGACGCAGAGGTCAGGCCAGCATGTTTCAGCAACTATCAACTAAGACTATCTAAAGATAAACCTCTAAGAACTAAGTCACATCGTATGCACCCACGAAGGGAGCTAGCTCACGACTCCAAGGAAGACTCCATACTTGCTGAGCCTTACAAATTTCAGTCCAACTGAAACTGACTCAAACTTTGAATATTCAGTTAAAAATCCAGCTTTCCGTTGAACTTACTGAGAGGTCCACTGGCAAGTGTCTACAATTATGCTCACCTATCCATGTTTGAAATGTACACACTGAAGACGGAAAACGTCATGCTACTTAGAAGGCCAGTTTATAAGTGTTAATTTCTAAAAGCTATGAGAAGGCTTTTAAAAGATCAGCATCTAAAACATTGTCCACATTTCTCTTTATCCACATTTGGTTATAAATCAGAGTTATACATATAAAAGGTTCTGAACACAGATGTAGGAATATTTCTCAAAATTCGCTTCATATTACACAACTTTGTAAAGGAATAACCTAGTGAGGAGAGAGAGGGCCAAACCTGGTTCACATCAACTGTCCAGCTTACTAATGTGACATCAAACGGTGAACAAAAGTAGACTGTGAGCAGTTCATCCCCAGCTACCCTGCCTGATGCAGAGAGGGCTGAGTGTGACACACCCAAGGTGCCAGCCACGTGGGGAGTCACAAGGGACCAACACCTGACGGAACTACAAATTCACTCGGTAACTAGTGCTACTTTGTGACCAGAGCAAGTTATTAACTACTGAAAAATGCAAGAGTGGCTTGTGGTAAAAGTGAAAACCCATCTAAGATTCAGAGTAGTACATTCAACACTTCCCATAAAATCGTCTCAACAAAGGAAATCCACAGTGCCTCCATCTTGCTCCCTTTATTGCACACTCTGAACCAACCTAGTGTGAAATTAATGGGCAGGTATGTTAAATGCAAGGCAGGCATTGCATGAGGCAATGTAGGGTACTTCAGTCTGAGGCTGTTAGGATTATTAGCTCCAAAGACAATTAGTCAATACTTACCCTTTTTTTTTTAAACAAATGTCCCCAAACCAAAAATCTCAAGGAACAAATTAACTCCCCTTTTAATGTGGAACACCTTTATTTTTTGGTTTTTTTGAGACAGGGTCTCACGGGCTAGGCTGGAGCTCATTATGTTATGTTGACCATGTGGGCCTTGAACTCACACAGAACCACCAGCCCCTGCCTCTCTGTGCTAGGATTAAAGGTGTGTGTTATCATGCCATGCTAAATGATGTCTTACCAAAGCACTGGGCTTAGCACTAGTCAGTGTATGTGAAAGAAGCCCGGTGAGGGGGGGGAGGGCGCTAATTTAACTCATAATAAAAACATCCCAACTTCAGATCTGACTGTGATAGACAGAGCATAAGAACGAAGAAAGATTTTCCCCTAATAATTTAAAATATAAATAGTTGTTTTAAGCCCCTTTACTAAACAAGATGTAAAGAGTTCCTGATTGACCTTTAGGGTAGCACTTTCTAGACAGTCCTTTCGTTCTACGGTGGGACAGAGGCTGCCTGCTGTTTGCTCTCCTGAAGTCCTGCACAGCCCTCCTCCATTTCAAAGTTGATATTCACAAACGAGCTGGCCACCACTGTTTCCGGTTGATCTGTCTGTACAGTGCAATCAGCCTGCATCTTGTTTTGCTGGTACTGTCTTTCTGCTTCTTCAGACATCCTATTTTCTTCTTCTTCCTCCTCCTCCTAAAAAAAAGGGGAAATGTCAGGAGTTAAAATACTAATGGCCAAAGGGAACAAGGAAACAAGTATTTCTTCTCGCAGTAGCATCTTTTTCTTCACAAACCAAACTTGAGTGTCATGTCTAACGTACACACTTCTGGGGGGCGGGGGGGGGGAGGGGGGCGGTGTGGCTCAGTGGTAAGTGCACTCGAACATATACAAGGATCTAGGTTTGATCCCTAGTACCACACACAGGTGGAGGGAGGGAGGGAGGGGGGTTGAGAGAGAGAGAGAGAACTACCACCACCCAAACAAACCTGTCCTCTCCCCTGTTCGCAAAGTAAAATGGTTACTTTCAAAGTTGGACCGCCCAGCACTAACATAGCACTTGGCTACGTTAACTTACCCAATAAAGTAATAAATGAGCTACTGTGACACTTGTATTAGCTACTCTGACCCTTTAATTATACGGTGTCATCCTGTTTAGTTAACAGGTTGGTTCATTCATTAAATGGTATAGCATGGCTAGTTTTTCCCTAAGCTCCTAATCAAGGTGCAGATCATCCGGTTCCTGCCCTCAAGAACTTCGCAGTCTAGTAGGAAGCTGACATACAGAGAGGATGATAGAGAAGGCAGCCCTACGGAGCCAGCAACCCTTTGGTTCAGAACTGCAGTTCATAGAGGAGGTGGCTCTGTATCCGGACCGAGACACAAGTCAGTACAGAAGGAGTGACCTCTAGCGAGGATCATATCATCCTGAGGTGGGACAGACTTGAGAAGCTACTGAAGAGGGCTGATGGAGCTCAGGAGCCTCGAAACACGGCTCACAGTGTTTTCTTGTTTGTCTTTGTTTTTTAAAACGATGCATGGAGCCACACAACAGAATAAAGGTGATCCTCCTAGGCTGGCCTCCGGGTTCAGCCCTCCAAGAACAAAGCTGCTTGCCGTTCACTGAACCCACACCCTGTGTTCACACCTCTTCTGGCTTTACCTCACCTGCTGCTCTTGATTCACTTGAAGGAGAGTAACACACTCTGGTTTACTGTGTGCTTCCCGGTGTACACGAGGCGCTGTTCTGAGCATTTTATACACTAGCCCTAAGGGGAGATGCAGTTCTCATGACGACAGGGACTTGAGGCTTGGGGGACTCAATAACTGCCTCACTACTTACACAGGCTGGCTGGTGTCTCTTCATTTTTAAATTAAAGCAAAAGTACCAAACGGTATGTAAAGATCAAATTAATACACATGAAACAACTCACTTAGCACTGGTAGACGAAACCTAGCATAAGTTTTGTTGTTGTTGTTTTTGGTTTTTCAAGGCAGGGTTTCTTTGTGTAGCTTTGCGCCTTTCCTGGATCTCGCTCTGCAGACCAGGCTGGCCTCGAACTCACAGACATCCGCCTGCCTCTGCCTCCTGAGTGCTGGGATTAAAGGCGTGCGCCACCACCGCCCGGCAATAAGTTTTATACATTTACCTTAGGAAATCTGAATTTTGAAGAATTCTAAAATATGTTAATTTAACAAACTAAATAAGCTATCTTCAGTGGTCGAGCCCTTGTCTGGAATGTGTAAGGTCCTGTGTTTGAAGTGTGCCACTGCAAAGACCACAGGAGCTATCTTTTTGGCTCCTAGAACATCCACACACTCATTATGGAGCTCATCAAGCCTCGGGCAAACCATCAATAAAGTGGAAAAAGGAGACACACCTCCTTCTTCATCCGGTAATACTCATCAATGGCATATTGGTATTTTGGCGTGCTGATGCCCAAAACAGATGCAATCTTCTCTCCAAGAAAGTCACACACTAAAGATACAAAAATTAAGAGACATACAATTCATAAACATCTCTTGAGCATTTTAGGTAATACTAAGAATACAAGAGTTACTGTTTTATCCTTAAACCCAATAAATGTATCACCCTGTCTCCTCACGCCTGTCCTGGACACCCCATCTGTTCACATTCCTATCTGGGCATGTTTGTTTTGAGAACAGAGTCTCTCTATGTAGCAAGCGTATTCAGAGTATTTAGTCAACGACCCCCACCAGCCTCCACAGTGCTGGGATCAGATGTGTGCTAGGCCAGCCACAGTTCAGCTTCACAATTCTCATCAGGCACTGTAATAATCAGTGAGGAGAAAAGGGAGGATGGTCCTGCCATGGCCTCCTCATGGTGTGAGGAGAACAAGCCCTAAGCTGCTTTTGCTGTGTGTTCTGTCCCACCAGGGTCAGCACCTAATACAGAAGACTTGGCAGGTGATGAGAGGTCAGGCTTACAAGACGTAAAGCAGTTGCCAAAGCAGATACGAGAGCTAACATCCGAATACAGAGCTGCGTGTACAGCTTTTACTCTTCTGTCACACCAGCCATGACCACAATACATGCTCAGTAAATGTTAGCTCAAATACTAGCCACGATTTGCTCTAATAAAAGCAACTGACAGAAGTTATCAAGCAGTTAATTGGAAACAGTAAGCTTTAAAGATTTTTATTTATTATGTATACAGTGTTCTGGCTACATGTCTTCATGCCAGAAGAGGGCACCAGATCTCATTACAGATCATTGTGAGCCACCATGTGGTTGCCAGGAATTGAACTCAGGACCTCTGGAAGAGCAGCCAGTGCTCTTAATGTCTGAGTCATCTCTCCAGCCCCAGAAACAGTTAAGTTTTATGGTTTAAAATTATTAGCATAATTGCATAAGTTGATAATTCACTTCCTTCACATATCGGTTACATTTCCATTTAAGAAGTGAAATATTGCTGGGACATAGCTCAGTGGAAGAGTTTTTGCCTAGGATATACAGGGTAGGTTCAATCCTCAGCACCATAAAAAAAAAAAAAATTACATAGAGGAAACCATGAATCCCCCATAGCTACATAACAAAGAATAAAATGGTAAGATGCTAGGAAGAAATTAAATTCTAATAAAAATTAAATATGAATGGTTTATAATAAGGCATTAGAAAAAGCGTGGGACACAATGGGATTAACAGCGGTAGGAAACCAAATGGTGAGGTAATAGAACGGATGGTGACAGGGTTCAAAATACAACATCCTGTCCACGTTAACGGTGCCGTGGTCCAGGGTAGTTTTTATTACCATACTAAGGAGGTCAGAGGACAACTCAGTAGGAACAAGTTCTTCCCTGGTGGGTTCCAGGGATCAAATCTGCTGGTCAGTTTGGTGGCAAGCACCTCTGCCTGCCTGAGCCAACTTGCTGGCCCTTGTTCGTTTTTTAACACAACTGTAAACCGAGGAACATTTGTTCAGGTAGAGTAATAGTTTCCAGTGCTAGCTGGCTACCTGGGGAGGGCAAAGTGGTTCCCTATCGTGTTTCTTCTTCAGTGGGAGCATCCCGTTTGGGAAGGCTCCTGTGTGCAGAACTTTCTAGAGCAATCATACACTAGTCAAACAGAAGAGCAGTACCTGAGAGGGTTGACGTGGCAGCCCGGAGCATGTAAAACCACAAGTAGGGGCCCCAGGGAAGCTTGGTCTGCAACGAGAAGTCAGGTTAGCAACATCTTCTGAGTCACTCTCTTCAGACCAGAGTGACTGGTCAAATAATTAGTACGCACAGAAGGCACTCCATAGGGAGGAATCCAGTCAAATAAAAACGTAAGCACTGATGTCCAAATTCCACAAATGCTTCATCTTATTCCATATAATTACCACCACCTTTGCCCATGGAAGGACCAAAAGCAGATTTAGCAACGGAATGGCACTGTAACTCCGTCTGTGCTACCTACAACTTCTACAGCCTTTGTCCTGTCTTGCTTTTTTTTTTTTTTGTCTTCATAAGGACATCAAAGAAGGTGCACCATCAACAGAGAGAACCCTGTGGATATGCCTAGCCAACATATCCACAGGGTTCTCAGGGTCCTGGAACTCACTCTGTAGACCAGGTTGGCCTCGAACTCACAGAGATCCCCCTGCCTCTGCCTCCTGAATGCTGGGACTAAAGGCATGCGACATCACGGCCAGTTTTGTTCTCTTAAAGGATAGAAACAGGATTAGTGTACACACCCAAGGCCGTTCAGTGCATTTGGCAAGGACCGTTGGCAGAATGCTCCCTACAGCAAACTAATCTTGGTTCTTGCTTGTGTGAAGGTTGCCTAAGATAACTGTGCTGTTATTGATAGAATTGACACTACAGGCATGCTTCACTGGACCAATATTTTTGTTTATATAGAGAGCCTGCATTTGGATACATTAATACTTGCTTTTAAATTTCTTTCAAGAAGAAAGAGAAATTTGTTCATAATCTTTTTTTGCAGATTATTTATGATTATAAAGGCATTAAAAAGCCAACCAGAATATCTATGAAGACTGAGTAAGCCAGATGTGCATACATATAATTTTAGCCCAGCACTTGGAAGGCACTGCCAGAATAATTACACTTTAAGTCTAAGGCAAGCTGGTCTATCTCTCAAGTTCCAAGCCAGCCTGAGCTACACAGAGGATGGCATCTCCAAAAAGACTGAGTAGAGCCCGTCTTGTGATGAAAAGTAGGTCTGCTGGGGTTGAGGAGATAACGCAGCTGGTGAAGTGTTTTGCCATGCAAGCTGAGGACCTGAGTTCGATTCCCAGACCCCATGAAAACAGCCCGGAACAGTGGCCCGCACTTGTAATCCCAGCGCTGGGGAGAGAGACAGGAAGACTGCTGGGGCTCGCTGGCCAGCCAGCCTATCCTAGGTGGCAAGCTCCAGGTCCAGTGAGAAACCTTGACTCCTGAGAACAACATTGGAGGTTGATCTCCGGACCCCACACACGTGTGTACAAATGAGTTATCCTCCCCCCACCCCACCCACACACACACAGAGTGTGCCAAGCACTGTGCTGGTTCAGATGAAAAACCAAGGAGTCGGTGATGTTCTCACTCCGCTCTCCTGCAGCTGTTTCTAGAAACATTAGCTGCCAACACTAAAGCGAGGATTACCCAAGAACCCTGCTCCGGCTGAGGGGGCAGACGGCACCCGTCATCACCCACAATTACCTAGAAGGACCTTGGCCAGCCCGCTATCTGGACACGGATATTGCTGACCCAAAATCCCAGGGCCATGTCATCACCCCAGCATCACTACCACCACCGCCATCTAAAAGTACCCTCTGGGGCTGCACTGCGGGTCTTCAAGGATTTCAGCTTACGGGTAAAACCCCCAAATTTCTCTTCTTCCAAAAATGTGTCTCTAGTCTTCCCTGTCAAGGCTTTGATTTTAAAACAATTCTGTGGTTAATAGTATGGCCATACTCCTTAAATCAGTGGTTCTCAACCTCCCTAATGCTGGGACCCTTTAATACAGCTCCTCGTGTTATAGTAGTAATCCCCAACCATAAAGTTATCTCATTGCTACCCCATAACTGTAATTTTGCTCATGTTATGAATCATAATGTAAATAGCTAATATGTGACCCTTGTGGGGGTTGCAATCTACAGGTTGAGAACCACTGCCCTCAACAGACCTATAGATTCAACACAATGTCCACTACCTTCTCTTCAGAAATTGACAGTCTAATTCTAAAAGTCACGCAGTATTTTAAGGGACAATCTAGAAAAGAGGAAAATATAAACAAGCCCAGGACTCAGATTTTCAAAATCTTCCAAATCTACAGGAGAGCACACCTGTGCCCAGTGCTCCAGACATAGGAGAGCATACCTGTGCTCAGTGCTCCAGACATAGGAGAGCACACCTGTGCTCAGTGCTCCAGACATAGGAGAACACACCTGTGCTCAGTGCTCCTGGCATAGGAGAGCACACCTGTGCCCAGTGCTCCAGGCACCGGAGAGCACATCTGTGCTCAGTGCTCCAGGCACAGGAGAGCACACCCTTGCTCAGTGCTCCAGGCACAGGAGAGCACACCCTTGCTCAGTGCTCCGGGCACGGGAGAGCACACCTGTGTTCAGTGCTCCAGACATAGGAGAGCACACCTGTGCTCAGTGCTCCAGGCACAGGAGAGCACACCCTTGCTCAGTGCTCCGGGCACGGGAGAGCACACCTGTGTTCAGTGCTCCAGGAACAGGAGAACACACCTGTGCTCAGTGCTCCAGGAACAGGAGAACACACCTGTGCTCAGTGCTCCGGGCACGGGAGAGCACACCTGTGCTCAGTGCCCCAGAAGACAAGAGGTGAGGAAGGGCCCTGGCACAAGAACAGATTCACAGACCCGGTGGAGGACTAAGTCCAGAATAAAACCATATTCGACAGTCAAAGGACTCAGCAAGGGCACCGAGACCACGTGGGGTGGTTTGAACGAGAATGGCCCCCACAGGCTCACAGATTTGAATGCCTGGTCACCAGGGAGTGGCACGATTTGAAAGGATTGGGAGGTGTAACCTTGATGGAGGAAGTGTGTCACTGGAGGTGAGCTTTGAGGTTTTAAAAGTCCAGTGTGTGTGTGCGTGTGTGTGTGTGTGTGTGTGTGTGTGTGTGTGTGTGTGTGTGTGTGTCTACCATCAGCTCAGGATGTAGCTCTCAGCTAATTCTCCAGCACCATGTCTGTCTATGAGCCGCCATGCTTCCCACCATGATTACAATGGACTAACCCTCTAAAACTAAAAGCAAGGCCTCAATTGAACGCTTTCCTTTATAGGAGCTGCCATGGGAGTGCCCATCCTGGCCTGGATCGTTTCACTGGCCTTTTATTGTATGAGAGGAATAACCCTAGCTAGGAGTGGTCACGCACACCTAATCTCAACTCTCAGGAAGGGGAATCCCAAGTCTGAGTCAGCCTGGTCTACATAGTAAGTTCCAGGGCAGTCAAGGCTACATAGTGAGACCCTGTCAAAAAGGAAAAAGACAATAGATTCATGTCTTCCAACTGTTGAAAAGTATGCTAAGGGGCTGGAGAGATGGCTCAGTGGTTAAGAGCACTGGCTGCTCTTCCAGAGGACCTGAGTTCGATTCCCAGCACCCACATGGAGGCTCAACATTGCCTGTAATTCTAGTTCCAGGAGTTCCTAGGAACTCATGTATGCATATTCCCACATAAGATAACATACACAATTAAAAATAATACAAGTAAATTTTTTTTAAAAAAAAGAACAGAAAAAAAAAAAAAAGAGTTGCCGTGGTCATGGTGTCTCCTCACGGCACTGGGGCTAAGTCACCACTCAAAGGCAGAAAGTCGACTTTACACCGTGAAGTCTGGAAAACCACATGGCGAGGTAGGAAGTGTGACCTGACCCACATCATACAGAAAACTAACTCGGAACAGACGTGGCTGCTTGCTACTAAGCACACTGTCATCTCGGCACTTAAGACGGGAGGACTCCTTGGATTCTGGACAAGCCTGGGCTACAGGGCTGTCTCAAAACAAACACAGAACCAAGACCTGAATGTACAAACTCTACGCAGAATGCTTCACTATGCAGCCCGGGCCGGCCTGGACCTCACTGTGGCCCCAAAGCTGGCCTGGCCTGGACCTCACTGTGGCCCCTAAGCTGGCCTTGAACTTGGGACTTTCCATGCCCAGGCTGATACTATAAAACCTTAAAAATAAACAGAAGAATTAAATCTCTAGTCAAGTGTGGTGGCACACACCTTAAATCCCAGCACTCAGGAGACACCATGCACACATGGTACATGAACATACATGCAGGCAGGCAAAACATCCGTACACACAAAATAAAAATAAAAGTTAAAAAAAAAAATCAAGGGGCTGGAGCCATGGCTCAGAGGTTAAGAGCACTGACTGCTCTTCCAGAGGTCCTGAGTTCAATTCTCAGCTCCTACATGGTGGCTCACAACCATCTGTAATGATATCTGATGCCCACGTCTAGCATGCAGGTAAACATGCAGATAGAACACTGTATACATAATAAATAAATCTAAAAAAGAAAATTTTAAAAAGAATGAGAAATGGTGCAGCCATCATGAAATGTGACTGGACAAAGTTCCTCAAATGTAACAGTTAACAACTCCACTCTTGGCTACAGACCCGAGACATAAAAACCACAGTGACACAAAAGCCCGTATTCATAGCTCAATAGTCATATGATCCAAATGGCACAAACAACCGGAGTTTCCGTTAACCGACACAGGAATGAAAAAAATGCGGTGTGTTCACACAATAAAGTATTATTTGGATACTGTGTAATGATATTATAAAAAGGAACAGAGTACCAACACATGCTATAACATGAATGAACCTTGAAAACATCACGCTAAATGAAAGAAGACAGAAAGAACACACATCTGTTCATGATAGGGAAGCCTCTGTACGGACAGAAAGATTAGTGGCTGCTAGGAATGAGGCAGGACATGGAGGAAGAAAGTGAACTAAAGCTTTTCAAGACGACATAAACGTGCAAAACCTGACTGTGGCTGTGCATATCGTGAATATGCTAACCAGGACTACACTACTCTACACAGGTGGATCTGGATGGCCGAGAAGCAGGGGCTTTAACAAGCCCTTTTAAAAAGACTCAATCCACGGGTGGTAAGAATTCTTCATGCTTTCTTCTTTTTGGTTTTCTGAGACAGGGTTTCTCCATAAAACAGTCCTGGCTGTCCTAGAACTCGCTATGTAGACCAGGCTGGTAATCCCAACCCTCAGGAGGCAGAAACAGGCAGATCTCTGTGAGTCCGAGGCCAGCCTGGTCTACAGAGTGAGTTCCAGTGTAGGCTCCAAAGCTACACAGAGAAACCCTGTCTCGAAGAAAAAAAAAAAAAGATTCATGCTTTCAATGACAATGCACCACTCTTGTTTCTATGGAGACACTGGGTTAACTTTGGAGACAATGGTTTTTTGTTTTTCCTTTGAGACAGGATCTTATGTAGTCCAGAACAGCCTCAAACTTGCTATGTAGCTGGTACTGGTCCTGAACTCCTGATCCTCCTGCCTGTACCTCCTGCCACACCAGCTGACAGTGACTTTTTAAAACACGGATACATACAAACATTTAAAAAGACAACTGTAATCCCTTCAGAGTACTGTAAAAGGAAAACATTTATCCAAACAATCCTTCCACTATATGAGGACCACTAATATTCAACATGCCTGGCTACACTGATATTGTACAATCCTTTGAATATTTTCTGTACTAGAGATTTGGAATTGGGGGGGGGGGGAGGGTTTGAGACAGGGTTTCTCTGTGTAGCCTTGCCTGTCCTGGAACTCACTCTGTAGACCAGGCTGGCCTCAAACTCACAGAGATTTGCCTGGCTCTGCTTCCCAAGTGCTGGGATTAAAGGCGTGCACCACCACCACCCAGCTGGAATTGATTTTTTTAAATAGCCAAAAATTTACTGAGCTAAACCTTATAAAAATTAGCATGTCTTAAATATAATTTTTTAATTCTCTAATTTGTTTCTTGGTTTTATTTTAGTTACAGCACTTTTGAGAGCCTGGTTAACCATAGAACATTTATTGGTTTATTGCCTATACCACCATTAGCATATAGCTTATACAAGCCACTGCCCCATGACCAACCAGCATCTAAACCAGAACTTCTCAGGGGTGCCATTGTAAACCCAGGATCAACGGACTTTGTTACCTTGAAGAACACTCCTTTAGGAACAGAAAGGGACTAGGATTCCAGCACTGACTTACGGGAGCCTCACATAAATTCACACGGATATAAAACGCTGATACAAAGGAGCAGAACTGGTCTAGGCTATCAAAATATTGGAACTATTTCCATCCATATTGTGTAAAAAAATGATGTTTTCTACCGGATCATATGGAATGTGGTTGACTTAAGGTTCAAATGGTCCTTTCCACGCAGTGTGCAAGGAGCAAAAACTCACCAAGCCAAGCCAGCCCTCAGCACCCACGTACCGGGTCAACAGTGGGCAGCACCTCTTTCTTGTCCAGGCCGTCCACTTCGTCCTCGTCAGTGCTGTACTCTTCCATGGTCTCTCCACTGACGAAGTGGATGACCCGCCTTGGGACCTTCTTCTTCTTTCCGATGACTCCCAGCTCTACACTCTCAAAGCCTCTTTCATTACTCATCTGTTTGAATGAAAAATTAAGCAAACAGTTTCCAGTGAGTCTTTCTCTCATTGCAAAGCTAACAGACATCTGCTTTATTTTTTAATTATTTGTTTTTTTATTTCATGTGCACTGGTGTTTTGCCCGCATGTACGTCTGTGTGAGGGTGTCGGATCTTGGAGTTACAGACAGTTGTGAGCTGCCCCGTGGGTGCTGGGAATCGAACCTGGTTCCGCTAGAAGAGCAGCCAGGGCTCTTAACCACTGGGCCATCTCTCCAGCCCGTTTGCTTTATTTTAAAGACCAAAGAAACTAGACAAATCCTTCAGCAATTAAAAAAAAAAATGATACAAACTTCGGGAATCCTGAATCCTTTTAAGGCCAAGAAGTTGCCAAATTCAGTAAGTCTCTACAGAGACAAAGGGCTCCTGTGGAGAAGGCATTTAAAATGGGGGAAACGTCTTTTTTAGATTTATTTTTATGCATATGAGTGTTTTGCCTGCATAATATGTATGTGTGTGTACTACATGTATGACTGGTCCACACTGGACCCCCTGGCCCGGGAGTTATGGATGGTTGTGAGCCACCATGTGGGTGCTAATAACCAAATCCACCAGGAGCAACAAGCATTCCTAACTGCTGAGCCATCCCTCCAGCCTTGGGGGTTAGGGAGAATTTTAAACACTGTGCAAATAAAATCTGAAAAGCCTTCAGTGTTCTTCTATACCTGGACTTTCAGATAACGTGGTCATTAGTGTATATGTGGCAACAGTTTTTTAACAAAGAGATCTACATATTTCAAAACTACTTATAGGAGACTGGTGTGGTGGTACATGTCTTTAATCTCAGCACTCTGGAGGTAGAGGCAGGTGGATCTGTATGAGTTCTGAGGCCAGTCTGGCCTACATAAGGAGTTCCAGGACAGCCAGGGCTACATAGACCCTGTCTCAGAAACAAAAAACCAAAATACAATACAAACAAACAAAAACTACTTATGTATGTGGAATTCTAAACACATCCAAGTTTCACTCTGAGGGAATTATTTACTCAGGTTTTCTTTTTGTTTTTGTTTTGTGGATGTGTGTTTGGTCTGGGCTAATCTCGGACTTGTCATGTAGCTGAGTATAACTATAAACTTTTCCTTCTTTGTCCATCAACCAAATAGTGGGATTATTCACAGCTTGGGAAATGCAGGTGTGTGTGTGTGTGTGTGTGTGTGTGTGTGTGTGTGTGTTGGGGGGTGGGGATGATATATGTGTTTAGCACGTGAAGCCAGAGGACAATCAAAGGTGTTTGTTATCCATCATTGTTATTTTTCTCCAAGGAGGGCAGACTGGCCAGCAAGCCCTGTACCAGCCGCCTCTGCCTCCCCAGAGCTGGGATTACAAGCTATTTTTAAAAGTATGCTCCAGGGATGGAGCTCAAGTTGTCATACTTGTCCTATCTAAGTCATAAAAACTAGCCCAAAATTTCTGTTAATCCTGACTTTCGCCAATTTTTAAAATCTACAAAAGAGAAAGCCTGAAAAACGATTCACAAACTTGTTTTTTTGCAGTACCAAAAATATGTAAGTATAAAACCAAATTTTGAGTAACATTCTTGGTATGTAATAATTTTCAGTGGCATTTGACTTGTTCTAATTATCTCATTTCATATAAAAGATTTAAGACAGCTGTGGCAGTTAGTGCAAGCCTGTAATCTCAGTATTTTGGAGAGAGTGCCAGGAGGATCAGGAGTTCCGGGCCGGCCTCCACTACACAGTAACTCTGAGGCCAGCCTGAGCTACAAGAGAGCCTATCTTAGAGATCAGACAAAAGAGGGGCATGGAGACAGCGCAACACGTGCTGCTCTAAGAGGATCTGGGTACACACCTAACTCCAGATCCCGGGACTCTGACACCCTCTTCTGGGCTCTCGGCAGCAAGCACACAGACATAACAGGCAAAACACCCACACACGTAATGAAAATCAACCATTGTTTTTGACATAGGAAATGGCAAATTTCAAGCCTATCATTTTAAGCAAACTTTGTGTAAAGGCCAAGTAGTCAATGTCTTACGTTTCGCAGACCAGCTAGTGTCTTTCATAAGTGAACTCTGCAAAGCAGGCGGGGGAAGCCACTCATATGGACACTATATAATGAATGGACATGGCTTACCATGAAAAGGATGAGGGCCTGCATCTGGTTCCTGGCCTATGGCTTGTGAACCAGACTAGAAAGTAACAAGCCCATGAGAGACAATTCATAACATGAGTGTGCTTCCAACCTGAACTTGGGGAATGGGGTGGTGAAGGGAGTCATTGCCAGGAAAAACCAACCAAAAAAATAACTTGGTACAAAATTTTCAACAATTATAAATAAAAACTATTTTCTGACGATTGCAGACTTTTCATTTTTACAGATTCTAAACCTGCATATGAGAATATTTTACTGGGGAGTGGGAGCAGGCTGGATCAATAGCTCAGCAAGTCAGAGCACGTATTGTTCTTACACAGGACCCACATCTTGGCTGACAACCATCCATAACTCCACTTCTGGGGAGCCGATGCTTCGTTACCAAGCACACTTGTGGAACACATACATACATAAAGGCAAAACATTTATACACATAAAATAAACCTTAAAACATATTTTACTGTCAGTTATACAAATTACAAATTTCATTTTCAAAACATCCGAAGATCTGAAAACACATTTTCTAACACGTCCATTAACTATACTTTATGGTTAACTAGACCATAATCCTGAGTCTCAGGAGCTGTGGGGTTTTTTGTTGTTGTTTTGTTTTTGAGACAGAGTCAGTCAGTCAGTCAGTCAGTCAGTCAGTCAGTTGTGTCGTCCGTCCGTCTTCATACCCGTCCCCTTCCCCCTGTATTCCTGGCTGTCCTGAAACTCCCTCTGTAGACCAGGCTGACTTCAACTCACAGAGAGAGTTGCATCCTGGTTACTGAGATTAAAGGCATGTGCCACCACACCTGGCTACAGACGTGTTTTTAATAGAAATTGTCTTTTTGTACATGCCCATAACATTCAGGCCTTCTTTTAAAATAAATACAACACCTGGAATTATTCTATCCCCTTCCTCAACCAGGTTATTTAGCAATTCGGGGTAGGTTCCATATCCTCTGGCCAACAACAGTCCCTGGCACACAGTAACAGTAGAAGCTCTACCCAGTAACAGAGGCGCTAAATAAATGAACGGCTGAAACTTGAGCTCCTCCGAAGGACCGAGGCTGAGATTCTGCTCAGAGTCTATTCAGAAAAGAGTCTGTATAAAATGTCACATCAGATCCTAGGTGGCCTGGCCAACGCCTAACTGAGAACACTGAGGGAGTCTACAGTTTCTACTCCTGGCCAGCATCGTACTTCGGGCTGGCCTTTTTCTTTCTTTCTCTTTGGAGACAGGGTCTCACCCTGTAGCCAAGGCTATTCTACAGTTCATTATGTAGACTGAGCTGGCCTCAGATTCACAGCAATCCTTCAGCCTCAGACTCCCAAATGTTAGCGCTGCAGGTATGAATCCCCAGGCCGGGATGGAGTTTCTCTCCTGTGACAGCGTGAGAAGGAAATATAAGAAAGATGTCGGCATCTTCCTCCTCCCGGCTCTCCACTGACCTCTTCCTCAAACTGGGCAAACCCCTGGACTTCCCAGAGGTTTTTACTTCAGGAATGTGAGTAAGATAAAAAAAAAAAACTGGTAAATTCCAGGAGTCTCTATCCATGATGTGAGTCTGTGTCAACAAGGAAGCGGCGCAACGCGTACACAGAAATACTTTTGTTGTGTGTGTGGAGTGGTAACTTGAAGAAAAGCCTCAGGGGTATTCCTGTGAGGTTCGGCTTTTTCTCTACAGCCCTTACTATTTAATTTTTTTTTTATTTTATTTATTTTTTTTTTTTTGGTTTTTTCGAGACAGGGTTTCTCTGTGTAGCTTTGCGCCTTTCCTGGAATTCACTATGTAGACCAGGCTGGCCTTGAACTCACAGAGATCTGCCTGCCTCTGCCTCCCAAGTGCTGGGATTAAAGGTGTGAGCCACCACCGCCCAGCTTTTTCTTTCTTTCTTTCTTTCTTTCTTTCTTCTTTTTTTTTTTTTTTAATCGAGACCATGAAAACCGGGGCTGGAGAGACAACTCAACAGTTAGAGCACTTGCTACTCTTCAAAGGACCTGAGTTCAGTTCCCATCAACCATGTCAGGTGGCCCACCACTGCCTGAAACTCCAGTGGCACCAGGCATTCGACTCTACCTGGCCTCCTCAGGGACCCGAACACATGTGCATACACACACATATGAAAACACTATGGTCTGGCACTTTTTCCCTCTGATGGTAACAAGATGCCATCTTGGAATGATCCTTAGCCCCAGCAACTAAAGAATAACACAGGGGTGGCCAGGTCTATGGAACCGCTGAAGGGAGGGTTGGGGGACCCTTAGCTAGAATTTCAGCTATCATTCCGTTCTCCCAACGACCAAGTAATTCTGGGAGATTCAAGACTACACAGAAATAAAAGGTTGATTAAATGAGGGACTCCATGAGATCACCACCCATGACGGGGTGGGACGTGAGGGTGATGCAGGCGTCTGGGGTCACCCACGCTCCTGTGAGTAACCCATCCATACTCTGTAAGAAGGCCCAATAAACTCACGGCCTCACCAAGACGGACCGTGGTGAACCTGTACTTCAGGGTGTCCTCGGTGACCATCTGGGGTGGTTGGAGGTGTACTTGTGCCTCCCCAGGAAAAGTTAGCACAACTTAGTATTACTAAACCAAGCACGAAGCCGCCCTGAAATAACAGGCAAGTGGTCTGAGTATTGACAGGCTCCCTCTGCCACTGTGTGAGAGCAGCCCCGAAAGCAGGAGAGCCGCGGGACGCACATCCGGACTGCACTCCTGAAGGGGGCAGTTCAAACCAGCCGGGCAACAGTTCGAGTCTCCCCTCATCCATCATCCATCACACTCTCAACACCGCAGCCCAGGCAGGTTGGCCTCACACAGGCGCAATCCTCCTAAAGCCTCCTAAATGCTGGAATTACAAGTGTGGCCTACCGTTTCCAGCTGGAACTCTTCCCGTGTTACACCTACATAACAAGGGGTGGGGGTAAGACGCCTCGGACCGGCTATGCAGAGCCGATTTTGTTAGCACCTTACACCACAGAGTGACATACTCACAGCCGGACCACACTTCAGCAACCTGTAGTTTCGGAGAAGCGTCGGACCAACGTTCAAGGACTTATTTTCAAAGATGAAGCTACTGGAAAAGCACCTTTCTTACATGAAGTAGAAGTAATTCCAAGTTTTAAATAACCACCAGTATACACACTCCCGAAGTAGGTTTTAAAGCAATTTCTTCTAAACCAGTGATGAGTGAGACAACCACCACCAGCCACCAGTGGCTAATCTGCATTTACTATGTGGCCAATCACAACTGTCCTCCGGATTTGGGACACTAGGAAGAGAAGGATAGCTCCAGGAACTGCATTTGGCGCAACTGGCTGGACGCCTCACACCCAATCATAAACAAAATTTAAAAAGAATGTAAAACACCTCATTAGTAATTTTTATACTTACATGCTGAAATGTTCTATACAAAGGATTAAATATATTAAATATTACTGTCTTAAGGTAGCCGTTGACAAACTCTCCTTGTGATTCACAATGGCTGTTAGTTCGTGTCTGTGTTGGGCTGTGCAGGTCGTCTCATCCGTGAATTGGGGATAACACCCATCTCCAGACGTTAATAAGTGGATTAGGTGGAAATGAAGACTAGAAGTCTCAGCGAGGGGTTGTCCAGACCAGGCTACCTTAACTGATGCCTGAGAGTGAGCAGACGGCACAGTTTCCCCGAGTCTGGGCCCTGGGCTGGGTAAGAGTAGACAGAGCTAGCTCAACAGTGCATGCTCACAGAGCATCTGCTATTCACTAATCCCCGGTCCCTGGCCACCGCCAGGCCGACCCCGCAGACCGAGCAGCCCAGGGTTGCCGCCCCTGAATTTCGGCGACTTTAAGGACAGCCTTTCCGGGACACGCCTGTTTTCTCTCGCTCGCAACCGGTGGCAAGGAGCGTCACCCCGGAAAGCCCGGGCAGCGGAGGCCGCGGCGCCCCTCCTCGGCAGCCGCTCCCGGTCCGAGCAAAATGGGGACACACGAGAAGAACCCCGAAACGTCCAGCGGAGGTCTGCACCGGAGGCAGCGGCTGCCCCTCGCCGCCAACCTACCTGCCGCGTCGCGTCTCCGAACGCCGCGGCGGCCGCCGCCTCCGTTTCTCCCGCCGCCGCGCGGCCCGGCTCTCGGTCCATCGTCACGCCGGCCCGGGCAGCGGCCACACGGAGGGTGATCGGAGGGACGCTCCCCACCGCCCGCGCGGAGGCTCACACGGAGGCTCGCCCCGGTGCCCGCCGGGCCCGCAGCACACAGCCCACCCTCCCCGGGAAGGCGCGCCTGGACTGCGGGCACGGGGCGGGGCCTCCGCCGCTTCCGCGGGCCCGGGGGCGGGGCCACCGCGGGGCGCCGCCCTACCTGCGCTGGCGGCGATCACCCCGGCAGCTGGCGCTCTGCGGCCGGGTACCGGGCGGAGACCAGGCACACCGGTTTCTGAGCTGGTCAAACCAGAAGTACGTGCGTGCAGGTGTGTGAGATAGCTGAGGGGTGCGGGCTCTAAGGCTGTAAAAAACGCACAGCTCACGTTCCATCCCTCACGAAATGTACTTGAAATAAAAGCCCCCACGGGTGAATTACAGTATGCTGGAGAAGAGGGATACTTTAATTATAGGACTGTGTTGTGTAAAGAGGTGCGGCGGACCCCCAAACTTTATTTTTCCTAGTGTCCAACCAAATTAAAGAAACCGTAATTGCAATAATTACTACAAGACCTCATGTGTTTTTTGTTTTGTTTTTGTTTTGTTTCCGAGACAGGGTTTCTCTGTAGTTTTGCACCTTCCCTGGAACTCACTCTGTAGTCCCGACTGGCCTCGAACTCACAGAGATCCGCCTGGCTCTGCCTCCCGAGTGCTGGGATTAAAGGCGTGCGCCACCACCGACCGGCGTGGTTTTCTTTTTCTATTTGAGACAAGGTCTCATGTAGCTCAGGCTGGCATCGAACTCCCTACATAGAGGGTGAACTTGAATTTACAATTCTAACTCCACTTCCTGTGTGCTGGGATTTGAGGCAAATGCCACAAAGACTGCTGAGGTATCAAGTTACTACATAACTTCGACATTAATGTTAGTTGGAGCATCTCCAGGTAAGCTTTTTATTAACAGGAACATCTTCACCAATACGTACGAAGTCAAACAATAAAATATAGTCCAGCAAGGTGGTTCACAACTGTAATCAAAACACTCCTAAGAGGCAAGGGGGTCAAGAGGGCACCTCATACATAAGTGACCTTGAGGCCATTTTGAGCTACATGAGACCCTGTCTCAAATAATGATGTTTGTAAAAATAATACACATTATTTTGGCCAAAGAAATGTGATCCAAACTCCCCCGCCCCCTCTTTTACACGTGCTTTCTCACACAGCTTTCTCAAAATTCTGTGGTGGTTCTTTACGCGGAGCAGGAGCGGCTCTTTTAGCCACACCTCCTTCTCAGCTTTCCACGTGCACTGGTTTTTCTCAAATGTCGCTCAGGCTGGCCTCAAACCCAGTATCTTCCCGCCTCTCAGCCTTGGGATCACAAACCTGGCTCATTTGATAGTTTTAAATTGTATTTTCATGCCAGTCACAATTCAGAAACATCCCCCAAAGTTATGGCATGTCTGCTACTCAGAACGGTAGCAGCAGCAGGCCCCGAGGCCCGAAAAGCCTCACGGGATAGTTCTCTACAGATCTTTCTCACTCTGCCTAATATGCTTCCCCACTGTCAAAGGTGGGTCAACAATGTGTCCCCTCCATCCACTCCAGGGTTAATTGTGATGCTGTCCTCACAATTAATCCTGGATATAGCTGACTCTTTCTATCTCAAAACAGTAACAAAAACCTTTCAGCACAAAGCAATTCCTTAAATCTCCACTGAAACACTGGTTATAAATACAGCCAAACCAACTTGAAGTAAACAAGTTATTGCATGACCTGATTCGATATGGTGGCATAAAAAAAGGATTGAAACCACCCAAAACATCAAAACCAAACTGTGACCAATTGGAAATAGGAGCCAATTGTTCCGTTCTGTGAATGACTTTATAAACACACAGTTCTACACTGTGTGTATCCAAAATCTCTTCCCTCTTACCGGCATGGGACAATCAATCATCATTAACATGAAGATATCTATAAATACATGTTATTTAACAAATTAGCAACAAACATTAAATTACAACTTTCAATGCTGAATCAGAATTTTCATGGTTTACAAGGACCATGTTCACTGAAAATTCAAAATCCAAGTTATATTTCGATAAACTGGAAATATTTCCTTAAAATGGCAGATTTTTAACACACACAACTGAGGAGCAATTTATTATAAATCAACAACGCAAAGCAACAGGAAATTGAAGAAATCCCAGTAGTTTATTTTGAGCATTTATAGTCATTTCCAAACTGTCATAGCTCAACGAAATGAAAGCAGGCAATGAAGCCACATGCCAAAATAGTTCTCCTTTCACACTGCCGTTTCAGGAAGCTGTAGCATAGATCAAAAAAACATACTTGTTCTTCAAACTTGGCGCACATAGAGCTATAAAGGTAAATTTGGACCTATCACTGTGTGAAACCAGGAAAATAAAGCTGAACAAAAACTGTAAACCAGGAATATTCATCAAACACAATTTTCCTATGGCTTTGCATAGCTGTGTGTATGTATACGCTTGTGTGTATGTGTGTGTATATATATGTGTATGTATATGCATGTTTATATTAACTCTGTGTGTATGTATATGTATATGCATATGTTTATATTAGCTGTGTGTGAATGTATATGCATATGTTTACATTAGTTGGGGCCCTTTTTCCAGGTTATCCTATCCCTTAAGTAGAATTTTTTCTTAAGGTGGATATGTTTTCATCAAATATGATATACAAGGTTGAGGGATATAGCTCGGTGGTAGAGCGCTTGCCTAGCGTATGTCTGGGTTTAATCCCCAGCCCTGCAACTGATATGGTGGTGATGAAGCCCAAGAGAAATAGGACAACACATTTCGGCTGATTTTTAGGCATAAAGAAAATCATTAAATAAAAGCAGTGGTTTCTTTTGTGGAGGCCAATACATCAGGAACCCCGTTAAGGTCTTTTCTTGGAGCAATGCTTCTTTCTTAGAGTAACTTTGAAGTAGTACTTTATCACCTTTTACAGATGAGAACAGATGATGCAGGTTAATTTGCTCAACAGCACCAGCGGTAAAGAGTGGTACCAGGCCTCATGGCGCCCATCTACAGTGCCAGCTACGTAGAAGGATGAAGCAGGAGGGTCTTTTCAGTCTAGGAGTTCAAAACCAGTCTGGCAACATAGCAAGGTCTTCTCTCTCAAAAATATATATACATATATAAAATAGAATTCTTTCAAGGATTCTATTATTGATCTTTAAACATCATAATCCAAAAGTCTTCTTGCTTCAGGGCAAGCTTATACACTATTTCTGTAACTACCAAATATTATAAAATCAAGCATACATACCAACTAATGGAGCTCATTCTCCAATCTCCTATCATATGAAGTATCAAAAATGTGCAACTGTTTCTTGTAGCATTTTGGTAACAACTGAGATTACTACCCCTTAACTTGCCAAGAACAAAGTAAAGGCTGAAATCATATCTAACAATAATTCTCAAATCATGTGTGTCTTTTAAGGAGTATGCCTCCTTTTCTACTTTTTGGGACAGGATCTCACGCCTTGGCTGGCCTGGAACTACGTAGAGCAGACTGGCCTCAAATTCAGAGTTTCACTTGTCTCTGCTTCCTGAGTGCTTCCATTAAAAGGCGTGCACCATCACACCCTAGCACTTAATGCTAGTAAGAGCTTAAAAAGCAAGCAAGCATAAGTCTTAAAACGTGAAAATTAGCAATCACTATATGCTTTCCTCGCTTGATGCAGACATGAGTTTCTCTCTGGAAAAAAGCGTATCTGAGGTGGGAGAGGTGGCTCCATAGTTAAGAGCACATGCTGCTCTCCCGGAGGCCTGTTTCCAACAACCACTGCCTGTAATTCTAACTCCAGGTGATCCAATGCTCCTGGCCTTGGCAGGCACTGGCACTCATATACACAAACGTATGACAAAGTATGACGTAAGGGGGAAAAAAGTATCTGGCTTAATAAAAATACACGGGGCTGAAGAAATGTCTCAGCTGCCTGGTGGTGGTGGCACACGCCTTTAATCCCAGCACTTGGGAGGCCGAGGCAGGGGGATCTCTGTGAGTTCGAGGCCAGCCTGATCTACAGAGCAAGATCCAGGACAGGCACCAAAGCTACACAGAGAAACCCTGTCTCAAAAAAAAACAAAACAAAACCACAACACCAAAAGTGTCAGGAGTGTCAATTCTTTGTAATATTATTTAGTGTGTACGGGTGTCTTGGCTACATGTATTGTGGGCAGAAGAGGAGGTGAGATCCCCTAGAAGTAGGGTTACGATGGTAGATAGCTGCCGTGGGGGTGTGGGAACCGAATCCAGAACCCTTCAAAGAGCACTTGTTATTTTAACTGCTCACCATCTCTTTGCCCTGATGGGGCATTTCGTTTTTCTTTTCTTTCTTCCTTCTCTTTTCTTTTTTTGGTTTTTTGAGACAGGGTTTCTCTGTCTAGCTAGTCCTGGCTGTCCTGGAACTTGCTCTGTAGCCCAGGCTGG